>NC_068996.1:6939850-6940762 GCF_001194135.2 Octopus bimaculoides | reverse complement strand
GAGCAAGATCATGAGAGAAAAAAAGACGGGAAAAACAAGGTTGAACAATTATTTGCATCAAAAGGACATGGTTTATCTATTCAGTAGCGTTGTTGTTGTTGTTCTTCTTCTTTTTCTTCTCCTTCTCCTTCTTCTTCTTCTTCTTCTTCTTCTTCTTCTTCTTCTTCTTCTTCTGCTTCTTCTTTGTGTTCTTGCTGCTGCTGCTGGTATTGTTGTTATTTTTTTTTTGTCTTTCCATTATCGATATTGCTTTCGATTTCTTCGTCGACATCCATCGTTTTTATTGTTAACCCAATGTTTGTATAATAAAACAGTAAATTCCGAGGAAACTAGAGATATTCTGCATCGACAAACAGTGGAATATGTTTTATATCGTGCAGAAGAAAAGTCTAACGTTTCGGAAATTTGTTCATCTTCAGGGAGAAAGCATTTACAGAAATGTTGCAGTTTAAGGCCCTTATTGTTAATAAGGAAGTGAGAAAAGTTGGAAGTGGTGTGGAGTGGTATGTGTACCTGAAGAGAGAGAAGGAGAGAAAGGGGTGGTGTAAAAACAGGTGAAATATGCCAGTCGTATTATATCGGAAAAATTAAAATGTGAGGGACATATCGAATAAGCCAGAAGAAGAAGCAATACAAACAAATATATGGGTTGGAAACGTATTCAATAACATTGACACAATCACAAATAAGACAGGACAAAGCGGTAGTAGGGTCAGCTAGCATAGAAATGACATCAGTAAGGTGGTAAGATTAATTAAGAATTAGGGGAGTTGTTGGGAGTGGAAGAAATAACGAGAAAATTACTCGAGAAGAGATTAACAGAAATGTAGAGTAGTCAATGAAAGAGGCACAAAGGGGAGGGTGATAACCATGGTTTGAACATGCAAATTTGTTTATATAAATATATATATA
>NC_068996.1:6932932-6936564 GCF_001194135.2 Octopus bimaculoides | reverse complement strand
GTGTGTGTGTGTGTGTGTGTGTGTGTGTGTGTGTGTGTGTGTGTGTGTGTGTGTGTGTGTGTGCGTATTTTTGTGTCTGTGTTTGTCCTCCACCCCCACTTAACAACCGGTGTTGATGTGTTTGTGTCCCAATAACCTAACGATTCGGCTAAGAGACCGATGGAATAAGTACCAGTTTATATAACAAAAATGAGTACTGGAGTCGATTCGACTAAAAATTTAAGGTGGTGTCCCGGCATGGCCGTAATTAAAATGGCTGAAACAAGTAACAGGTGAAAGATAAACGATGATATATTTATTCGTTTAGTTATGGATACTCTTGGGAGAAACATAATTGCATAAACATAACATTTTCAATGTTGCCTAAAACAAAGGATTTATCTTAAGGAGCCAAAGAAATAGAAACAGAAAATGATATTTTAATTCTTAAAAATTAACATTTTAAAATTTAATGAATATTTAAAATAAACTGATGAAGTAAATAAGCATTACGTTAGCTATGATTTAATCTTTCCAAAAGAAGAAAAACGAAAGAAAACCCGTGTGTATGTGTGTTTGTACCTGCATGTGTGTGTGTGTGTGTGTGTGTGTGCGTGCGTGCATATGATGTACATACAATTTTTCATTAGTAGAAAAATTACCCCTTTAATTGTAGTTTAGGATGCATCGGTAATTGTATTTCATTGATTATTTCATTCTAAGAGTAAAGTTAATCACGCAACGCCGTCTGACTGTCTTCGGAGTCCATCGAATGTATTTCAGCTTAATTGGTTCGTCCTGTTTTGCTTTCTGATAAGGAAATGGATGGATGTTTGCAAAAATTTCTTATATATATATTTTTTTTTTTATGCTTACTCGTTCACCATTTGCTGGGACATATTGTATTACGTAACAATTACTTTATATCAAGTGCTGTTGTTTTTCCAACGAATTTACGAAGATAGATAGATAGATAGATAGATAGATAGATAGATAGATAGAAAGACGGACGGACGGACGGACGGACGGACAGACAGACAGACAGACAGACAGACAGACAGACAGACAGACAGACAGACAGACAGACAGACAGATAGATAGATAGATAGATAAATCATGAACTGAATCCTGGAAGTACTGCAATACCCGGCCAACCTGTGGCAAAGGTGGAACAAGCCCTTAATTCTTCGCCTCGTTCTAAAAATGTGTTTACTACTGATGGGGGTTATGCGTATAAGATATTAAGCTAATAGGAACAGATACTACGCTTTCATCTTCATATGACTTCATTTGATCTTCATGTTTCGTGGCCGCGTAGGGCAAACTCATCTCCTTTCATATCAGGATAACTTCACCAGATATTTGATGTGATGGGTTCATCCTACTCGCCCGCTAAGCATTAAATCGTATGGAACTGGGTCAAACTGTTATTAAATAATAAACGTTAGCACGCCAGGCGAAATGCTTAGCGGTATTTCGTCTGCCACTGTGTTCTGAGTTCAAATTCCGCCGAGGTCGACTTTGCCTTTCATCCTTTCGGGGTCGATAAATTAAGTACCAGTTACGCACTGGGGTCGATATAATCGACTTAATCCGTTTGTCTGTTCTTGTTTGTCCCCTCTGTGTGTAGCCCCTTGTGGGCAGTAAAGAAATAGGTATTTCGTCTGCTGTTACGTTCTGAGTTCAAATTCCACCGAGGTCGACTTTGCCTTTCATCCTTTCGGGGTCGATAAATTAAGTGCCAGTTGCGTGCTGTGGTCGATATAATCGACTGGGCCTCCCCACCAAAAAACAATTTCGGCCCTTGTGCCCAGAGTAGAAAAAAATATATGTAATTCTTATAAAATGTGTTGAATGCCACTTTCTTTCTTTCGTTCACTCAGTCGTATACGTATCTCCATGTGTCATAAATGTTGTACACGAAGACATAGATATAAGTCTTATATGAAGAGGAAAGGTCAATTTGTCAGAAAAGCAAAAGAAAATCACTACATCAAATCTAAAAGGTTCTTAAACAAACTGAAAAATGCAGCAGAAGAAGATTTGATTTGGTTTTTCTCAAATGAGAAAAACTTCGACCAAGATCAAAAAGTTAACAGAAGAAATGGCAGATGGTTATGTGCAGACCCTTCTGAGATTCCATGTGTAATTCATGCAAAATGTCCTGCAACTGTCACGGTTTCAGGGGTTGTCAGCAACGAAGGACATGCGATGCCTCCTTACTTCTTTCCACAAGGCCTCAAAGTTGACTCGGCCGCCTACATTGAGGTCCTGGAAATAATTGTTAAGCCCTGGATAGACAGTGTATGCAATGGAAGGCCATATGTGTTTCAGTAAGACTCTGCACTATCACACATGGCTCTAGTAACACAAGAATGGTTGGCTGAAAATTTTCATGATCACATAACCCTAACATTTGGTTTCCTAACTCCCCAGATCTCAATCCATTGGACTGTTACATGTGGAGTGTTGTTGAGAGAGAGGTCAATGAACATGGCCATAACACCAAAGATTCTTTGAAAGCTGCCATAGAGTAATGTCGAAAATGAACCAGGACCACTTGATTCGAGCATGTAGATGATTCAGATCTCATATAGAAGCAGTTATTGAAGCTGAAGGTGGCTTTATTGAAAAACATTATAGAAAAGAAGGTTTATATTTTATCCTCATAGCATTTTTTGATAAATAAAGTTATTATCTGTTATTATATAGCTGTTTTTTTATAAACATAAATTTATTCTCAAATATCTTACGCATCTTGTGTGTGTGTGTGTGTGTGTGTGTGTGTGTGTGCGTGCGTGCGTGCGTGCGTGCGTGCGTGCGTGCGTGCGTGCGTGCGTGCATGCGTGCGTGTGTGTGTGTAAAAACAAACAGAAAGAACAGAAAAGCGTGAATGATTTCAACGTTTCAGCATTCAACTTTCGTTCTAGAATCATTACGATTTCAGCACTTGGAAAAAACTAGTATTGTTCATCGGAAAAACCTCAGGGTCATACAAAAATTAAAGAAGACAAGTATTTCGAATAAAAGCATAAGGAACGTTAAGAAATTCTTGAAAACAAGGACAGAGACTGATGTCTAGTTCTAAAGAAAAACATGAACAAAGAAATACAGGATATAAATACAGGTACTTA
Source organism: Octopus bimaculoides (assembly GCF_001194135.2). NCBI lineage: Eukaryota > Metazoa > Mollusca > Cephalopoda > Octopoda > Octopodidae > Octopus > Octopus bimaculoides. The sequence goes on along the minus strand of NC_068996.1, from coordinate 6,933,451 downwards.
TGTGTGTATGTGTGCGTTCTCCTTTATAGCTATTAACTATTGATTAGCAGTGCAGGAAGTAACATGCTCACTCTTATTATAACCTAGCCAAAGGCAGACGAGAAAATAGTATTTATAGTGAGAATTTTCCTCTGAACTCATTAATTAATACTGTGCCTTAAATCTTTATTTATCCATTTTATACTGCTTTCCAGCCAAATCTTTGTCCGAGTGAAAGAATAACAATAGAACAACTCCACTGTCAGGAAACTTAATGTATCAGTGCCGAGAGTTTAACTGTAATTTTCAAATAAATAGATAGATAGATAGATAGATAGATAGATAACAGACCGAGAGACAAATAGAAAGACAGACAGTTAAATAGATAAAGACAGATAGACGGACAGACAGATAGACAGACAGACAGATACATTTCTTTTATTAGCCACACAGGGCTCAACGAAGATGGGACAAATACAATGTAGAGCTTTTCTTTTTGGGAGGGGGAAGGGGGAAAAAAGGGGGGGGTCGATCAAAAGG
>NC_068996.1:6930664-6932282 GCF_001194135.2 Octopus bimaculoides | reverse complement strand
GATGGTAGGGTCGGGACAAGGAACGACGGTCAGGCGGTAGTAGATGACGGACGCGATGTACGTGTTCCCCACCTCCGCCCGCAGATAGACAGACGGACGGATAGATAGATAGATAGATAGATAGATAGATAGATAGATAGATAGATAGATAGATAGATAGATAGATAGATAGATATTGTGTGTATGTATATATTGATGATATCCCCCGGTAGGAAAGCTTTCTAGAATTGTTATCTTCTTTCTCTTTTATGTATAATTACCAGTCGCTAGATATTGAAAATTTTTCTAAATTCCTCCATTACTGCAAATTATAAGTATTTTCAATCGATAAATCAGTGAAAGATTTTATGAAAATGTTAAAATGTTCTTAATTAACTTCTAATAACATTTTAAACTCAGAGAGGGATGATGGAAAACCGCCGCTACCATGGCAACGACAAACATCATTACAACAGCAGACAATGTAAAATATGTGAAATCAGCGAGATTTCTGTCATGTATTCCATTGAAATATTTATGAATACTAAAATCAAACCAAAGCCCTTTCATGGCACGATCGACGGCGTGACTGATTAACTAGATGTCTTGCACTTGCTTTGTTTCGTTTTTCTTTAACGTTCGATTCGCAGCGGGATGATTCTCGGCTTATCGTTCATATTGGTTTGGATAAAATCAGCGCTTATTTTACGTATTGAGATTATGATTGTATGGTAACAACGAGGCTCAGTATTTCATCCGACTGGGCTGCACTCAATAACAATAACATCGAGCTGACTGTTGGGTTTAAAAGAAAAACCTAGTTAAATAAAATATATTTCTCATTTGTATAACTCCTCCCATAAATACAGTGACTTACTTTCACTCCTCCTGCTACTCCTCTGTCTCTTGATTCTTCCTCTCTCACTGTGTGCTTGACGTCCTTTACTCATTACTGACCACCATACCTACGTGCACTCATCCTGCATCTCTTACGTTAACTCTCAGTATCTTTCTTTTACTCTCTTCCCTCCTCTCTCTCTCTCTCTCTCTCTCTCTCTCTCTCTCTCTCTCTCTCTCTCTCTCTCTCTCTCTCTCTCTCTCTCTCTCTCTCTGTACAGTGTAAAGCATGACTGGAGTAATATATACGAGTCTGCTATAATGAATCCATAAACACATATTAAACATCCAAGGGTATATTTTTTCCCTCTGAAGATATGCTCAAGTCATATAAATTTAATATTTACTTAATATTTACCGAGTATTAATTGAAACAAGTGACCATTTCTAAAGCGTGGAAACCACTAGTAAACCCGTACTAGGATGCTCGTGGCAGCATCCTAGTAAGCTGTTTGAAGCATACCAACTGTTCCAGCCGCCCTTTTCCCCAGTAGTAAACAAATATTTACCGAGCATTAATTAGTTTGCTGTTAATAATAAACAATTATTAACTTCCCAATCTCCATTTTCTTTTTCTTCTTTTATATGAATATACACTATATGTTTTTATATATATACCTATTATTTAAAGGAAATTCCCCCAAAATACTATGTATTTAACCAGTATTTCCTTGGATGAAACCATCCCTTCATGAGGTTAACACAACCTCTAATCGGATATGTATGTATGTATGTATATATA
>NC_068996.1:6927976-6930533 GCF_001194135.2 Octopus bimaculoides | reverse complement strand
TATACGAGGGGCTACTAAACATTCTCTGTAGGACAAGCCCGATGTAGTTCAGGCTTCCACCGCTAGAAACCACTTGATGCTACCTTCAGGCATCGTCAAGTAAGGTCATACTGCCATGTGGTTTTCTTTGTTTTGCAGTGCTTCTCCCCTGTTCCTCGATTTTTGCAGTGGCTGAACCGAAGGAACATTGTGCTTCCGTGAAATTTTGTTTACTACTGGGGAAAACGGCGGCTGGAACAGTTGGTATGCTTCAAACAGCTTACTAGGATGCTGCCACGAGTATCCTAGTACGGGTTTACTAGTGGTTTCCACGCTTTAGGAATGGTCACTTGTCACCTGAAGACCAATCTCGTTCAGGACGACCATCGATCTTCCGAACGAATGAAAACATCACGAAAATTCATGAACTGATCTTGGAGGACCATCGCCAAACAATTAACGAACTTGTTGATATGACTGGTGTCTTGGAGCTCCTGCCAACGAATTTTGAGAGAGGAATTGCGAATGTAAAGAGTTGCAGCAAAATTTGTGCCGCGCTTTCTCACGGAAGATCGAAAGCAATCATGACTGAATGCATGTCTTGAACTGAAAGAACCGTTGGAAGATGATCCGGACTTTTATTCGAAGGTCATCATTGGTGACAGAAGCTGGTGCTACGGAATTTGCAGATATGGAAGAGGTGAAGGAAAAAACGACGGAAGTGTTAAAAGGCATCACTTCGCAAGAGTTCCAGCACTGCTTCGAATACTGGAAAACATACCTGGACCAATGAATTGCTTCAAATGGAGAATACTTTGAAGGCGATAAAAGTATAAACATGTAAAAACTAGGTGAATGAAATAATACTGCAAAATTCTGGGGGGTTTTAAGGTACCCCCTCGCATATGTATATATGTTTGTTTGTGTGTGTGTGTGTGTGTGTGTGTGTGTGTGTGTGTATTGTTTATTTATAGATATTAGATAGACAGCCAGACAGACAAACAGATAGAGAGATAGAGAGACAGACAGACAGACAGAAAGATACAAACATAAAAACATACATGCAACGGGCTTGGTGACAGTTTCTGTCTACTGTATTCCACTTATGTAATTTGAGCAATAGCTGAAGACACTTGCCCAACGTGCCATACATTGAGACCCAAATTTCAAGCCCTAAGGCTGCCAACAGAACTTCTTAACCACACAGCCATGTCTGCATCTATTAAGAAAAATTAATGGGAACCAGAATAACATTATGACTCATCTTTTGAAGTCTTTTTGCTCTTTCATAGATTGATCGATAATGTTTTTTTTGTCCTGTTATTTTTATTGCTGTCATTGTTTTATACTTCCTTTTCTTCTTTTTGTCTTTCTTTAAGATTTAGCTATGCGACAAGAACAAAAATGAAAATCTTTGATCTTACCATGATAATCAACAGTTGACATCTTAAACCAACGAGATAGTTTATATGTTTATTGCTCCACCTGTTAGAAATAGTAGCCAAATTTCTCTTAAATTTCACCTGGCCGTCGTTAAAAGAGAGGGACACATTGAATAATTTACTTCATGCTAGATATAGAATGCCCGAGAAAAGACGAGATGGCCATGTTTGAAATGCCTTTGATAATAGGACTATCTACTCTCAGGACTGACCTAGAAAGAAAGAGCGTCTGTATTTGTTTTTGACTGCATTCCAGCTTTGTAATTATGCGGTTGGGGGCGTAAGTTGTATATCGGAAGCTATAATTTTCTCAATGTATCAGTCTTTAAGACTGTAAGGTCTAATTTATGAAAGGTTTGACTGCTATTTCCAACAGAACGAACAGCTATATAAAATGCCCCCACCCTTACACACATCTTTGGCTCAATTATTGATGTTGAGGTTGCTATTATTGTTCTTTGGTTCCAAACAAATCATCGCCGCGTAGATTCTATCTTCAAACACGTTCCAGCCTTGGGCCATCCTATATTTTTATAAGGCTAATCAGAATTAAATTGTCAAATACACTTTTCTTTATTCACGATGGCGTGATTTGAGGAAGGTTTGATTGGTATTTCTTGTAATCCCTGCAGTCATATAGAGACCTCTTTCCATTTGTCTTTTTGGTGTTGATGTTAGCACAGATAGTTTTACTAATGAGACTGTTGTTGTCATTACTGTTACTAATCTTATCGTTATGGAAGAATCGGTAAAGCATCGAACAAAATATATTGCAGTATATAATTCCCAGCCAAGTATTCGATTTTTCACTCCCTCAAATATATGCAAAATTATGCCCAAGGTAGAATTCATATAATTTTGTATGATTTTGTATGCTGGTCATCGAGATGTTTCGAAAGTCTGATGACTAAGACATTTGTGAACATCTTATAGAAGTGTAGCAAAAGGTGCATGAAGCGGTCCAAAAGTGACGTAATCCCGAAAGCTTCATGCATGGCACCTAAATTATTTACTAAAGTCCCGGGTCTTAACTTACTTTTGTAAACTTACGGATGATTTTTTAAAAAAAATTATGCACGCCTATATTGATTCTATTTCTCTTGCTTGTTCTACCAAACCTCTGCGCGCGTGTGTGT
>NC_068996.1:6925119-6927212 GCF_001194135.2 Octopus bimaculoides | reverse complement strand
GTGTGTGTGTGTGTGTGTGTGTGTGTGTGTGTGTGTGTGTGTGTGTGTGTGTGTGTGTGTGTGCATGTATAAATGTATGTATGTATGCATGTATAAATGTATGTATTATGTATGTATGTATGTATGTATGTATAAAGAATAAAAAGTTTCGAATGGTACAATGCACTATAATACAAAAATGGACTACATACCTGTTGTAATTTAGTTATCTATAGTCCGATGATATTTCGGAATACAATTCCTTCTTCAGATATTCTTCGATGGAGTCTCTGCTATAAGACTCCATCGAAGAATATCTGAAGAAGGAATTGTAATTCCGAAATATCATCGGACTATGGATAACTAAATTACAACAGGTATATAGTTCATTTTTGTATTATAGTGCATTGTTGTACCATTCTAAACTTTTCATTCTTTACAAACAATACACAATGCTTCAAGCGAACTACAATACTCTTGTATGTATGTATGTATGTATGTATGTATGTATGTATATGTTTCTTGGTCACCAGACGTCACAATTTTGGGGACGTAACATTGAATTTAGACAATGGCTTATTTTATCTTTACCATAATAAGCCCAATAAACCCATTAAGTATATCCATGTATTGTCCAATCTTCCTGAAAGTGTTATTAATGGGGGTCAACGAGGTGTCGATAAGAATTTATAACTTATCTGCAAATGAAAAGATTTTTCATAACTTTACACCCATTTATAATACAGCATTAAGGAACAATGGATTCGATAGGAAGATATATTATATTAAGAAGACAATATTCAAGAATAAATTAGGTAAACGTTTTCCAAATCTTGCGAAATTAAATATTGATACCCCTTCTGTGAATGATCCTCCTGAACATCAGGACTGCCGCCATAATAGAAGACACTATAATTCATTCAATTATAATAATAATTATACTGGGCAGATTTGGAACGACTCGGCCAGGAAACGGGAAATTATTTGGCTCACCCCTTCTTCTTTCTTCTAAGTCAGTAATCTCCCTAAATTATTTTTTAGGATTATTGGCAGGAATTTTCCATTTGGCCATAAGTATTATCCCATCTTTAATAGATCCTGCCTTAAATTATCATACTTAACTATGCCTAATCTAGGATCTATAATTGCGGCCAATGATAGATTAAAACTTAGGAATAATAGTATCGATAGAGATGACAATTTAGCTGGCCTCAATATGAATAATAATAAGAATCAAAAATATCAAAAAAAAAGATATCAAAAATATAAAGGCGAAGCATGGAAATAAAGCATGTAATTGTCGTAACCGGAATTTATGTCCCTTAAAGAAATTATGTTTAAGGAGAAATGTCATGTATAAAGTGGAGGTTTCAACTCCCAATGAATCAAAGAAGATATACATAGGAAGTACGACTGATTTTAAGACTAGATATAGGGGGCACACAAATTCATTTATTAATCAAGAAACAAAAAACTCAACCACACTAACTACCCACATTAATAAATCAAAAATGCGTAATAAACAATTCTGTCTGGATTGGTCTATTATAACGGAAACCAAACCATACAATACACACACCAGAAATAATGAATTATGCACAAAAGAATTAATCAATATACTCCGTACTGATAAAAAATTTTAATTAATAAGATTTCGGATGTCATAATTCTTTGTAGACATAAATATTTATCAACGTTTAAATTTTTTTCCAAAAATAACTAGTTTATATGATTTTAACCTATTTACTCCTTGTGCTTTTGAATTCATCCTAAAATACTATTATCAATAGTTTTATAATATACTAGCAGAAATACCCGGCGTTGCCCGGGTTAAAGAGAATAATGAAATCTAAAAACGCCGTCTAGACTACGCATCATCTTTATATAGAGAGATGTATATACACACACGCACCCAAACACACGTATATATATGTATATCAATATAAATATATGAAAGTCAATGAAGTTTCGTAAAAGAAGGTGATCATGTACATACTTTCTTGCTGTTGTGATTATAACACCTCATTGTAAACTATGTTCCTTGTTTTCCCTTGTGGAGCATATACAAATAGGTTTTTTGTTGCTGCCCACTCTTGAGCAGCCAACATACAGTT
>NC_068996.1:6922783-6923740 GCF_001194135.2 Octopus bimaculoides | reverse complement strand
ATATATTATTTGTTTCAGTCATTTCACTGCGGCCATGCTGGAGCACCGCCTTTAGTCGAACAAATTGACCCCAGGACTTATTCTTTGTAAGCCTAGTACTTATTCTATCGACTTCTTTTTCCGAACCGCTAGGTTGCGGGGACGTAAGCGCAACAACATTAGTTGTCAAGTGATGGTGAGGAGATAAACAGACTCGCAAACATATATATATGTACAGTGGGATTCCTTCAGTTTCCTTCTACCAAATCCACTCACAAGGCTTTGGTCGGCCCGAGGTTATAGTATAAGACACTTGGTTAGCAAGCTACTCACCACACACCCACGCCTGCGCCTATATATATGTGTGTGTGTGTGTGTGTGTGAATTTCTTTTTCTCTCTCCCTCTCTTTCTCTCCTTCCATACACACACACATACACACTGATACACACACACATATATATATATAGATAGATATAGATAGATACATACATGCATACATACATACATACATACATACATACATACATACATACATACATGCATGCATGCATACATACATACATACATACATACATACATACATACATACATACATACATACATACATATGTGAGTGTGAATAGAGAGAGAGAGAAAGAAAGAGAGATACATATACATATATGTGAAAAATAAGGATAAACACAATTGCTCTGTAGTTCATAACAGGTATACTAGTTTGAATAGAAGTTAATTAACCTCCCTGCGTAAAGGAGACTGGATTATGGAAATCTACGTAAAGCTCTAGACATAGCAGTCACAGTCGTGTATCTATTTGTACACATAATTATGTGCTTTGAATGAGCATTAGAGCATTTTAGTTCTTATTTCTAGCAATGTAGGTATTTCTAACCCCCTAGTTACATTTAGTGACAATTATAGTTTTCGTTTTTGCTGTGTATTTTAATTTTATATCTATCTATTTATCCATATATATATAT
>NC_068996.1:6921507-6922602 GCF_001194135.2 Octopus bimaculoides | reverse complement strand
TACATATAAATATATATACACGTGCATTTTCAGATTAACACCCGCAAGATTTTCACTAGGGTGTTAGGGTTAGGGTTTTAAGGTTAGGGTTTTAGGGTTAAGTTTAGGGTTAGGGTTTTAGAGTTAGGGTTAGGGCTTTAGGTTTAGGGTTAGGGTTAAGGTTAGGGTTAGGGTTAGGGTTAGGTTTAATCGTGCGAGTGTTAATCTGAAAATTTACCTATATATATATATATATATATATATTGACAGACCGGTCACTGGTCAATCTTATATACACAAGTATATAGATAGATAGATAGATAGATAGATAGATAGATAGATAGATAGATAGATAGATAGATAGATAGATAGATACACACAAACACAAGTGTGTGTGTGTGTGCGCGCGCGCGTGAGTGTGTGTGTGTGTGTGCGCTTGTGTCACCCCATATTTTGTATTGCGGCGAGCTGCTGAATAGTTCAACCACTCATTGAACGATGACGGGAATTACATCATAAGAGAGACTTGTCTCTAATATCATTCGTAACGTCTGCATTTCTGGTCTCAGTTGCTGAAGAGGAGATAACCACTCCGGGAAAAATACATTCCACAGTTTGATTAGAGGTCACCCGGGGACTGACTCGTTGTGTTTACACCTTTCTGTCTACAGCGAGAAATTTTCTCCATGACAAAATATAGTGAATGACTTTCATATGGGTTCGAATACCTCAAGCATGTTTTTGAATTAGTAACAAGTTTGTGTGTGTGTGTGTGTGTGTGTGTGTGTTTATGTTTGTGCTTGTGTGTGTATGTGTGTATGTGTGTGTACATCTGTCTCACATCTTAATAGTCTAAGTACCTAGTGTCTCTATTTCTAGTTTTTTCTATTTCTTTGTTTCCTCACACTCTCCTACTTATCTGATTGCTATAAAATCCCAAACTGTATCTTTATATCTCCCCCCACTCGCTCTCTCATTCCTTCTCTCTCCTATCTCTCCCTCTCTCCTTTTCTCTTTCTCTTTCTGTCTTTGTATATGTGTGTGTGTGTGTGTGTGTGTCTGTATAGATACACATACACAAACACACATACATATATATATATATATATATATATA
>NC_068996.1:6920114-6920970 GCF_001194135.2 Octopus bimaculoides | reverse complement strand
GAAGAAGAAGAAGAAGAAGAAGAAGAAGAAGAAGAAGAAGAAGAAGAAGAAGAAGAAGAAGAAGAAGAAGAAGAAGAACAACAACAACAACAACAACAACAACAACAACAACAACAACAACAACAACAACAACAACAACAACAACAACAACAGCAACAACAAGAATTTGTTAATTATAAGCTTTCATTTTGATATTCCTTAAAGCTAGGAAATACATATTAAACGACTTTGAAGGTGGGACAGGTGAGAAAGAGAATGAGAGAGAGTGAGGGATGCAAGCAGAGAAAGAAAGTGTAAAGAGAAAGAGTATGAGTGTAAGAATGCAAGAAAAAAGCGCGAGTGTAAAACAGAGAGAGAGGGGGAGAGAGAGAGGGGAGGGAGAGAGAGAGGAGCGGACAAAGAGAGTGAACAATCGAATAAAAGAATAGAATATATGTAGCTTTGTGTGTTTGTGTGAAAGAGAGAGTAAGTATGAAAAACTAAACATAAAAGAGGACTTACGTCTAAGAAAGAGAGAGATATACTCTCGCTTGCCTTCTCGCTCTTTTTCTCTTTCTCTCTCCTCCTCTCTCTCTCTCCTTCTCTCTCTCTCTCCTTCTCTCTCTCCTTCTCTCTCTCTCCTTCTCTCTCTCTCTCCTTCTCTCTCTCTCTCTCCCTCTCTCTGTAGGAAGGTGTGTGGGGGTGAACATGTCTTCAAGTGATGTGAAAACAAATATGATGACACACAAGCACACGCAGACAAGTACACAAAAGCACATACACACACACACACACACACACACACAAATGCAAACCATCCTCTAATCCATGTAATTTAAATTAGAAAGAAAAAAAAAACACAAGAGTTGAAAAGTGT
>NC_068996.1:6915005-6919041 GCF_001194135.2 Octopus bimaculoides | reverse complement strand
ATATATATATATATATATATATATATACACACACACACACACATACACACACACATTCTCAATCACGACTGTCCGGCGAACGGGAACGTGAATTTCTGAGTAGCAGTTCATATTCGGATATATCTCTGATATTTTTGCAGCTTTAATAATAAACTATGTTCTCTTTCTGTTTATTTTCTGTCTGTCTGTCTGTATGTATGTATGTATGTATGCATGTATGTGTGTATGTATGTATGTGTGTATGTATGTGTGTGTATGTGTGTGTATGTATGTATGTATACATGTATGTATGCATCTATGTATATATGTATGCATGTATGTATGTACGTTTGTATGTATGCATGTATGTATGTATATACGTATGTATGTATGTATGGATGGATGGATGGATGGATTGATGGATGGATGTATGTATGGATGTATGTATGTTTGTATGTATGTATGTATACATGCATGTATGTATGTGTGTATGTATGTATGTATGTACGTATGTATGTATGTGTGTATGTATGTATGTATGTGTGTGTGAGTATGTATGTATGTGTATGCATGTATGTATGTATGCATATATGTATGTATGTATGTATGTATGCATGTATGTATGTCTATATGTATGTATGTATTTCGGTTAGACATTGCGCGACTAATAACCTGGTGTAGAACTCAATATACGTATGCTTTGAATGAAGCCTACGGAAAAGACCACGGTAACCTCAGGCAGGGAGGGACTAAACACAGGAGAGAAAAGTCCTCTCTCTTTTTTCGATTTACAGGATCATGCTCAAATTGATTTCGTCACTCGCACGCAACATCTTTGCTGCATTCACCCACCTTTCTTTGAAACTTTCACGAGACAAAACCTGCCTCTCCGTTCTCAGCTTCTTTTTCAAGTGGTACTTGAAAAAGTTGACGAGCGATTGGCAAGAGAGGTAAGTGTTTGTCTCTAATCCTTTCGCTCGAGTCCACCACACACATTCTTTACTATGGCCACCAGTACGATGAAAACTGCCTTGTCTTCCCGGTTGATGTGACTGGGAAGGGATTATCCATTACGAATTGCTTGACCAGAATCAAACGGTCAACGCGGAACTTTATGTTTAAAAGATAGAACGATTCAACACGGCTATTAAAGAGAAAAGACCTAATCGGCAGCATGGAGTTCTGCTGCACGACTGCGCCTACCCTCATATCGCCAATATGACCAAGGAAGCCATTCAAATGCATGGGTGGGAAGTGCTGCCACACCCGCCGTACTCTCCTGATTTGGTACCAACGGATTTCCACCTCATTCGATCTCTTTCAAATGCTATGCGCGGAGTTTCGTTCAGTACTGATGCAGAATTGAGAGCTTGCTTGGATCAATTTTTCGGGTCAAAATCGGGTGATTTCTACCAAGGTATTGAAAATCTTGTTGAACGTTGGGAAGACGTTGTAAACAACAAGGGTGAATACATTATTGATTAATTAGCTATTTTTTATTAAGCCTTTTAATAAATTTAAATTTTTTAAAACGGCGGGAACATAGTTGCCAACCCAATAGATTTCCGCTCAGGGAAAATGAAAAGTCTTTTTATGTTTCGAGCATACGCTCTGCTGCTGTTTTTGAATAAACGAGTGAAAAAAAAATAGAGAAAGAAAAGAACAAACATGTCTCAGATAGACGGTCACCACATGCTGAATTGACCGGTAGAGGAAGAGGGTGCTAGAGATGTGAGAGGCATGGGAGATAACTTTGAAGTTGGCTTGAAGCATGGGTGGTAAGGGAGTCAAAAGTGATCTGGCATTAGTTTTGGAGGGAAAAAAATTTTGGAAATAATTGCGCTTCTATGTTATAATTACCAGGAAGAGATTAAGAAAAGCTCTGTCCGAGAAAGGGAGATAATCTCGAGAATAAAGATTTTCCGCAAAACTGACATGTCATTAAAGAAAAAAACAGTCTTGTCTATGGAACTTGCTCTTAATACATTGGTTTTATTTATTTTGTCCTCTCTAGAAAGTGGATAGCGTCATACAGTAATTAAACTAAATGATATATTGATTTTAAATATGCTAATTTGTCAAACGTGGCCAGGAATATTTACGTCGGGATTTTCTCATCTCTACTTCGGTATGTACTATAAGTCAATACTTTATTGAGGACACCTACAAAGAACGAAACATGCTCGGAGCTGTCTCACATTCTAAATAAATAGTTTCTTTTCTGTTTTCTTTTTTCTATTTATTTCTTTTCTCGTTGTTATCCTAATCGTGTAGAGCTAAAATCAAAGACGTTCAAACTTTCCTATCGTTTTATTCGTACATTGTGTATAAGTCTTCATTATCCAATCGGTTTTTCCATTTTTTGATTCAGCGGGATGTGATTTGAGAGAGAATTCGTCTATTTTTCAGTAGGTCGAGCAACCAAGTAGACACACACAAACACACACACACACACACACACACACACACACATTATTTCTTTCTCTCTCTCTCTCTTTCTTTCTCCTTCTCTCTCTTCCTCTCCTTCTCTCTCTCTCTCTTTCTTTCTCCTTCTCTCTCTTCCTCTCCTTCTCTCTCTCTCTCTCTCTCTCAGTCTCTTTTAAAAGTAAGCAGTATATTGGAAAAAGAGAACGACAGATGGCCATATTCATAAATTGGCTGACAACCAATTGCATGGTCCGCATTTTTTGCCCTGTAAGAGATGCTACATGAGATTCGTGTTCAAGGTACTTAGCTCTTAATAGTTAAATTATTTTTGACACGTCCAATGTAGTGAATATCAAAAATCTAATCAGAAATAATCGACTGGTAATGAAAAGACAACATTAGTTCAATGAATTATATCATTTTAATAACTTCATCTAGCACGGGAGACAAATCCGAGTATGTTTCGTTCTTTTTAGACGTTATCATACCTACCAAAATAGTGATGAGAAAATCCCTAAGTACACTGCTGTACTTAGCCACGTTTGTCAGATTAACATATTTAAAATTATTATATCACTTAGGCTAATTACTGCATGACGCCATCCATATGAAAAAAAGAATCGAGTTACTGCTGTATTTTCTTCGCTGCATAATTATTTCCAATCAAATGCTCCATGCTCACTGCATTGAGTACGTTTATACCGACTTACTTATTCCTGTATGTTTTTTTCTTTACTCTCAAACGGACAGAGCCTCTAAGAGAAATTAATCTCAGTGATTTATTCGGATTTATATTCAATTTCGTCTAATTGCTATAGCGTGATATAATTCTCTATGACAAACAGCTCGCAAGTTCATTGTAATTGATTAATGGTTCAATAGGTTGGTACTGTCGAATCAAATTTCTCCAACATCCTCTTCAAAGAGAAGATTTATTTCTTTGTCCTCTGAAGAAACGTTAAGAAATATGTACGTAAGCAACGGAATTATTAATCGTTATTGTTAAGAAAATTATTGTAAATGATTTGTGTGTCTGGCAGGACCTGTAAAGCATCGGTCTAAACGCTTTACAATAATTATTTCCGTTCCTTTCTGCGTCACTTTACCTTTCGTTCATCAAAATGTTAATAGCAGCAGATTCCAGTTGACATTACAGAATCCCTCTCCTCATACACAAATTCGTTGTCACGTGGTCATGTGCTAATATTGTAAGTAGTCTAATCTGATGCATAATATTTTGTCTAATAGATATCTTTCTTCAATTGACGATCAGAATAATTTTAATGGCCGCTTATTAAGCCAGTCATTGTGGTTAATATTGAATACTCGATATTGTTGTTTAGTTCCAAATCAGCTTTAGTTTTCTGATCAAAAGCATTACAACCATAGCCAATCAGCCATTTTATAGTATCTTATGCTACATAGTCTGGTTTTATTTTTATTTTTAACAGCAGGATGTGATTTGAGGGAGAATTTATTGCTGTTTCTAGCTAGTCGATTAACCACAAAATGAACAAACTTTTTCGAGAAGCGAGCTGCATGAACATGATTCATCATCAGCCGGGTCACACTACTATATAAAAAAAAATTCAAGGTAATTTTTTAGAAAATCTCACAGAACAATATATAT
>NC_068996.1:6913327-6914841 GCF_001194135.2 Octopus bimaculoides | reverse complement strand
ATATATAGTGAATCCAAACTAAGAAGAAAAGACAAGAAAAAACAATAACGCGAGGACGTGGTACAAGTATTGTATTACCAGACGCGCAGGAAAGGAAGGAAAGATGATTTAATGTTCCGAGCTTTGCTCTTCTTCAGAAATAGAGGAAATTCCAAAGGAGAGGAAGGCGGAGGAAGAAAATCGCCAACGATACACACGTGGTTATATATATATATGTGTGTGTGTGTGTGTGTGTGTGTGTGTATGTATACATATATATATGTATACATATATATACATATATATGTGAGGATTCACACATACACACACACATACACACATACACATACACACACATACACACACATATACACACACATATACACACACATACACACACACACACATACACACACACATACACACACACACACACACACACACGCACGCACACACGACGAGCTTCTTTCACTTTCTGTGAACCAAATTCACTCACAAAGCTCTGGTTGATTTGGATCTATAGTAGAAGACACTTGCCCCGCGTTCCACGCAAAATGCTTTAGAAGCAAACTTCTTACCATAAAGCTACGTCTGCACCACAAGTTTGTTAAAAATCATTTTGCTACCCAATGATCGAAGATCCCTTATTGATTACTGCTGTTGTGGTTGTTTTTGTTGTCGCTATTTTTAAGATAAGGATCTATGTTTAAATTAATTAATTCTTGTGTATCGTTGCTACTTATTGAATTATTGATTTTATCATGTTAATGATCTGTAGGTATGGGACCTATAAGAGTAGAATTTTGAACCCAGAATGTCAAAGGTTTGAAGATGTTTTCCGTGACCTACGCCTGCGCAACTCGAGGTTGTGTGCGCGTGTGTGTGTGTGATTTGTATATGTGTGTATTTCTGTGTGAGTGTATCTGTGTGGGTATGTGTGTTTGTATGTATGTCAGCGTGTATTCATGTTTATGTGTGTGCAGGGAAGAGGAAGGGCGTGTGTGTGTGTGTGTGTGTATGTGTGCGTGTTTTGTACGTGTATGTGCCTTTTGTATATGTACTTTTCAGGTGGTATCTGTGTGTGTGTGTGTGTTTCTGTGTGTGTTTCAACGTGTGTATATATATGTGTGCATTTGTGTGCCTGTCTGTACGTCTGTGCATGTACCTGTGTATCATTGTCTTTGTGTGCATACGTATGTGTATGCGTGTGCTTGTGTGTATATGTGTGAGTCTGTTTCTGAGTTTGTGTATGTGTGTGAGTACACGTTTTTGTTTGTATGCGTGTGTGTGGGGGGCACCTGCGTTTACTCTTTTACTTGTTTCAGTCATTTGACTGTGCCCATGCTGGAGCACCGCCTTTAGTCGAGCAAATCGACCCCAGGACTTATTCTTTGTAAGCCTAGTACTTATTTTATCGGTCTCTTTTGCCGAACCGCTAGGTTACGGGGACGTAAACATGCAAGCATCGGTTGTCAAGCAATGTTGGGGGGACAAACACAGACACGCAAACATATACACAAACACATACATATATG
>NC_068996.1:6906214-6910903 GCF_001194135.2 Octopus bimaculoides | reverse complement strand
TATATATATATGTAAAAGGTTGAAGAGGAACACACGAGTAGATATATATATATATATGGGAAAAAATCATGGTAGAAAATGCTAAAATATTTTTATAAAAAAACATCTCAGTACCGGTTTCGATCCTTGAGATCTTTTCAACTGTAAATATGGATAACAAATTTTGGCAAATTTAAATGAAAAGTCTTTTTAAAAACATATTTGCACAGTATTCAAATACCAGGGGCATTTTCCTTGTTTCTATCTGTTTCTGTCTCTTTTGTTAACTCTTGTTAACTCTGATTGATACCCGTCCAATCTTTTGGGCGGGTATCAATCGGAAAGACCACCTGTTCTCAATAATGACACAATGAAAACAGCAGATGAAGAGGATCTACATCAGAATATTGGGTGATTGACTCGAACGCTTAAGAAAACCTTGACCCGCTGATCAAGATTACCTCAAGCAGAGTGGGGAAAGTGTATAGAGAAAGGAAGTACCTCATGATAAGAAGAAAAACCAAGAAAAGTTCAACAACACGCATCAAGTTCAACAAGACAAACCAGAAAAAATGACTTCATTGAGCTGAGAAGCTCTATCGCCCCTTCTCTACTCGCCAGACCTTGCACAATCAGATGTTCACTTATTCAGGTAACTTGAACACTTTACCAGTGGGAAAATATTGAGAAGCAAGGACGATATCGAAACAGCATCTCAGAAACTTTTCTCTTCTATTACGCGGTGGGAAAGTGTTATTGATTAAGGATGGAGATCTTCTTTTGGGTGAATAAATATATTTGAAGTCATTACATGAAATATGACATGACTTTTCGGCACCCCTGGTATACACGCACACATAAATATAGATATTTATAACACACATCCACACACAAAACATATATATACATACATATATATACGTATGTACGCAAATATATATATATATATACATATATACATGCGTTATGTTTCTGCATGTATGTATGTATGTATGTATGTATGTAATGTATGTATGTAATGTATGTATGTATGTATGTATGTATGTATGTATGTAATGTATGTATGTATGTATGTATGTATGTATGTATGTATGTATGTATGTATGTATGTGTGAGAACGTCCACGTGGATAGTGAGAGAACGCTCCCTCCAGATCAACAGGTAAGAGAGCCTCAATTCTTTTTCCTAATTTCCCCCTTCATACCACAAACTATTTCGGCTCATTGCGTAGCGCTCAAAAAGGGGGAAAAAATCTGCCTACGGTAAAATATGGCATCGAAAATTACACTCGGCAACGACATGTTGAAACCATTCTCTGACCAAGGCAACGTGGTGGCCTGGATAAAAAAAGGTGAAGCTGGTAGCAAAATTACAGGGGATACAGGACGTAGCCAGCTTTCTACCGTCGTATAATTAGAAGGTAGCGCGCTGAGCCTGCATCTAGAGATGTCGGAAGACGATCAGTAAAAGATTGAGGAAAGGTTGAAAGTTGCTTACACGGAGGGAGCCTTTTAGGCGTATAGTAAGCTCGGAAGCGTGAGGTGGACTGGATAACAGGTTGACGACTATGCGAGTGAGATTAGAAGATCGGTGGCTTTAGTAGAGATTTCCGGCGAGACAATGGAGAGTGATGTGAGGTTGGCCTTTGTGATCGGATTTCCCGATCACGTCTCAATAAGTTTGCAGTAGCTACCTGGTATCCACACCATGCTGGTGAGTGAGTTGATGGGGCATATTCGCGTCATGACTCAGAACAACACACGCGATGTAGTTTGTACGATGAGGGAGACGAAAACGACAAAGAGGCGAATCGAAGCTAACAGGAAGAAGAATGAGACGAGAGAAGCTGAGCGAACGACGAAGGGCCCATGTTTCAGGTGTCGGGGTCCTTATATAGTCAGAGACTGCACGGCACCGAAACCGGAAGTGG
Organism: Octopus bimaculoides; assembly: GCF_001194135.2. NCBI lineage: Eukaryota > Metazoa > Mollusca > Cephalopoda > Octopoda > Octopodidae > Octopus > Octopus bimaculoides. Next base: position 6,908,994 of record NC_068996.1, on the reverse strand, counting down.
TGTGCGGTGTGACCAGTCTGGACACATTGCTAACCAATGTAAACAGGGAAACGGATAGAGGGGAGCTACTGCGCCGGTAGCTACTCCGTCTACCGATTAGAAGCGCGTTCGCGGTCACTGCCATTAACAAACGTTCGAGTGGGGTCGAGAGAGGCTTGAGCCTTTGTGGATGCTGGTTGCACTACAACCTTGGTGACTGTAAAAATGGTGACTAGAGTAGTGGATAACAGGAAAGTGAGGTGCTGAGGCGAGAGCGGAATACAGTTGATAGTGCAAGGGTCGGCAGTGAAGGTTTAGGCGATTGTTGTCGACGAAGGGGTGGGTGGCATTGACGTAGTCGTGGGAATGGACGTGATTGTCCGGCTGAGTGGCGTGACAGTAGGCGAGAAGGGAGTGGAATTCGGCAACCGATGTGCTGCGTGTTATGAGTATGGAGAAGCGAAGGAAGGTTATGAGAGCGACGGAACGCAGGTAGAAAGAGGGGACGATATATGCGACATTGAAGACGAGGACCTTCGGGCCAAATTCGATGGCACACGATGGACGGTGGAGTACTTCTGGAAGGGTGAACCCCCGGTGTTGCGAAACAGGGTGAGCTGTTACGAACGGAGCCAGGAATGAATTCAAGAGGGAGTTGGATCGATGGATAGAAGAGGGTATCTTGAGGCCATTGGAAGGAGAAGAGAAAAATGGTGTCTTGCCCTTAATGGGTGTGGTCCAGCCCACGAAGAACAAGGTTCGACCAGTACTCGATTTCTGTGAACTGAATGAGCAAGTGCTATGCCATTTGGGTGGTGAGACAGCAGACGTCTGCTGGGGAACTTTGCGGATTTGGAGGCGGATGACAGGAGCATCTACAATCGTCGACCTGAAGTCGGCCTATCTGCAACTCCATGTATCCAAGAAACTGTGGAAGTACTAGTTGGTGAGATACAAAAGTAGAACTTACTGCTTGACTCGGTTGGGGTTTGGCTTGAGTTCGGCACCAAAAGTTATGGCAAAGGTCCTAAAGACGGTCTTGCGGAAGGTGACCGAGGTGGAGCAAGCGACTAATTCGTACATCGACGACATCCTCGTAGATGAGAGTGTAGCGACGGCAGAGGAAGTCATAGATCATCTGAAGAAGTTTGGGCTGATTGCTAAACCACCAGAGGCCATAGAAGGAGGCGCTGAGCTGCGGCTCAAGATTGAAAGAGATAAGATGGGCAGGCTTGTTTTTCGCCGAGGAAATGGGATTCCGGACCTGAGCAAAGATATGAGTAGGCGAGAACTCTTCTCGGTGTGTGGAAAGCTGGTGGGACATTACCCAATTGCAGGATGGCTCTGGAAAGCATGCAGCTTCATCAAGAGTCATGTCGAAGGAGTAAAGTGGAGCGACAAAGTAGGGGAGAAGACAACTGCCATGATGCAAGACGTTTTGGAGAGAGTGAGCACGGAGGATCCAATGAGGGGCAGCTGGAATGTGCCCGAAACAAAAAAGGGAGTTGTGTGGTATGATGCAAGTAGCATCGCAATAGGAGTCATCCTGGAAGTGGGGGAGGGTGTAGAGGTGGAAGATGCAGCGTGGCTCAGAAAAAGGATGATTGCAGCCACGTCAATGTGGCTGAATTAGATGCCGTACTAAAGGCGTGAACTTGGCACTGAGATGGGGTCTCCACGAATTGGAAATTTGAACTGATTCGGTCACAGTAAAAGGGTGGGTGGCATTAGTGATCAGCAATCAAAGGAGAGTCCGCACAAAGGGAGGAATATACAAATTGAAGGGAAAGCAGAACAGATCTTTTAGTATAGGAATTCATAAGGTTCTTTTCACTAAGTAGGATGTCAAATGATTTCCCAGGGTACACAGATTTGACTAATCGATGGTGTTACTCTATTTTACAGAATATTTTAAAATTACAAAATTTTAAATATTTATTTATAAAATTAAGCCCAGGGTCAGACTAAACCTTGACATGGGCTACATATGTTTGATACCCCTGCTGTATTTGACTGTGCAGCCTGCCTAGCCTGAAGAAGCAGCCCATTCTCCTTTCATATTTTAAATTAAATTAGGATAATGAGGCCCTGAATACACTCGGTCCGAAAAATAAAAACTGACCCCCCAAAAAAGAAGCATTAATCACGGTTTCAATTTATTTGAGAATAGTGTTCTTGGATTAGAGCTGCTGTGGAATTAAAGAAATACAACAGCGACAGCAGAAACAATAATAACAATATGTAGTTATTTCCAGCTGGAGATAAAAAGCAAATTTTCCTTGAATCATACCCAACAGAATTTTATTAAATTCAGATTAGGAAAGAATGTACTAAAACTGTGTTAATGAATTATAGTGACACGGTATTTCATTATGCAATATACTATAAAATACATTAAACGTTTTAATAAGTCAATACCATGTTCTACTGTGTTAACAATGCTCTTACATCACTTGTTAAGGTTATCTGCAGATTTTCTATAGAAATCATAGTCAGTACTGATTTTGTTACGACGTTTCGTATCCGAGACGCTTATGATGTAAACAACGAGTTCGAAGATTTTTAAAAATGGGTAATGGACGTATATGACATATTTCAAATGTTTTTGCTCCTTCATCAGAACCTATCCGACCCATTAATCATGATGGAACACATAGCTTAAATAGCCACTAAATATAGTAGTGTAACGTTATTGGATACACTGGTTTTACATATTAAACACATTCTTGGCAGCTGGTACGTAAATATTAATGACCTGTAGGATATATATATATATATATATATATATATATATATATATA
>NC_068996.1:6903983-6904897 GCF_001194135.2 Octopus bimaculoides | reverse complement strand
TATATATATATATATATATATATATATATATATATGATATGATATGTTGATCCGTACAATCATGACAGCTGAAGTAAACTGTCAATTTATTTCAACAGTACGTGGGCCCAAATATTTATTGTTTTTAATACATCACATTGGTTTATCGAAAAACAGATGAATTCTCTTTGTCTGCGCTTTTTGTTTTGTCCACCCACACCCCACCCCGTTGTTCCATTCCAATCTTTTATATTTGTTTGTTCATGTGAATTAGAATACTTCGTTCGAAATTTTAACATTTAAATGTTGACCTTTTGAGAAGCAACTCAAGAGATATATTTGCCAGTACACAGAGAAGAAAAGAGGATATGTACTGTATGTGATGGACGCCATAGGAATTATGTTAATGCATCGTTATCTTCTTGTTAGAGTTTATAATTTTGTGTCTTCTTTATTTTACACCATTCCAATCGAAGACTTATTCAGTTTTTCTGATAAACATTCGAAAATCTAAAATCGATCGGATGAAAAAGAACAGAAAATCCATTCGATATTCAAATACAAATGCATTTCAAAATCATTATTTAACAATACTGGAATTGAATTACAGAAAATTTCTGATAGATTGATTTCAAATATAAATGTTCTTGTCTTCGTTGTTGTTGTCGTTGTTGTCGCAACCTCGTCAGTTTTGTAGTGCAGTGGGAAGATGGTGAGTGGAGAGAGCCAGAAGCGACATGTGATCGAGTGCATGTGGATATGCAAGGCGTATTAATTCTCGAAAACTACAAAGCTACAAAGCTGTTCTGGATCTGTACTCCATTGTGGATGCGAAAAGAAAACCAGTTTGAAAAAGAGTTTCAGGAAAAAGCGCCCAGTTGTTTATACGAGTTACTGTAAGAGAACTTTGAGAGCTTTCTGTCAAGAAAAGTAGC
>NC_068996.1:6900551-6902222 GCF_001194135.2 Octopus bimaculoides | reverse complement strand
GAAGAAGAAGAAGAAAAAGAAGAAGAAGAAGGAGAAGAAGAAGAAGGAGGAGGAGGAGGAGGAGGAGGAACTACGAACAGCGGCAGACTGCCACCGGTTTCAGTTGCAAGGATCATTTCAAAAAAGGACTTACTTCAACGTTTGTGTCAAGAGCACAAACCAGGAAGCTAAGTGGCGCCCTCTCAGTGGTATCAATCCATTGTCTTGCGAACATGGAGAGTCAACAGACGGTGGCAATTACTGGAAAATTGTCACAGAAAATTTTTAAGAATCTGTGGAGATTTCCGTATTATAAGCTGATGTCGTCACCGTTTGTCAAATAAATCATCTCTTTAACATACACTCACTCAGTTATTTTTACTTCTTTCAGTCACTAGACTGCGCTCATGCTGGGGCACCGCTCTGAAGGGTTTAGTCAAATAAATGACTCCAGTACTTTCTTTTTTTATGTCTATTACTTTTCCCATCGAAATCTTTTGCAAAACAACTAAGTTACAAACCAATACAGGAAGTGAGGGAGATAAATACAACACAAAGACACACAGATATATACATAAATATACATACATACATACATACATACATACATACATACATATATATTTGATGTCCTGTACCCATATATGCATGTATGTATACATATAGATGTAGGTATGTACATATATGTATGGATATATGCATAAATTTATATACTATTTGCTATATACTATTTGCTAAATATACTATTTATATACTATTACATATGTATGTAAGTATGTATGTATGTATGTATGTATGTATAATCAGGTAATAATCTATTAGCTCTGCGTCGGCAAGACTTGAAAAAATATAGAAAAAAGTGAAAAGGGGCACAGTGAAATTGCCGTGAGGAGTGGAATATCCAACTTTTCGTCATGGGGTAGAGAAAGAGAAGAAAAAGAGAAGAAAGTCAAACAGAGTTTACGTCCTCTCATCTTGAAAAACTGGCTGCAACTGATAATGGACGCGGAATAGCATGAGCAGCTAATGTGAAACAGAAGTTATAGAAGAGGGCGTACAGAAGGGAGGAGAAAAAGGGTGAGGGAGAGAGTAGAGGTAAGTAAATACGGGAATGTTGTAGAGAGAGGGTGGAAGGAGGATTGAAAAAGATAGAGGAGGTGAAAGGATGAAAGGAAAAACGTTCATTCATACCTGTCAGGGACATAGTGCCAACATCAAATATGAAACGTTGCTCCTTTCGTTTCCTGGGGGGAGGTTCCATGGTGCAAAGCCATGCCACACACTGATAAATCTGAAACAGAATGATCCACAGTGTTGAAGTGAGTGGCGACAGATTGGCCTGGCATAACATCGAAATTGCAATGGGGAAATAACCAGTTATTTTTAAGTTGTGGATTCTATTTATCATGTCGCCCACAGATAGCTTTTATTGTGAAGAGTAATAATATGAGTGATAAAAATGGCTTTATAGAGGTTTTGACTGCTATTTCTAAACATGTAAGGGTTTTGAAACCCTCTTAGTTATAATTGTGACTTGTTCATATTTATAAACATTCTTCTTGTATGTATTTTATGATAACATGTTTGGCCATTGATATATTCATAAATAATTACTAATTGTTTGTAATATATCCTCCGTAATGCATTATTACATTAACTTTTAATTGTATATATATATATATATATATATAT
>NC_068996.1:6899544-6900330 GCF_001194135.2 Octopus bimaculoides | reverse complement strand
TCTACCTGTATATATAGGTGCATATCTGTGTACAGGACATTGCAAACAAAACGTAGACAAAAAAATAATAATAACCAGAGTACAGAACACACACAGGCCACGTAGAGAACATTTTCCTTTATCAGCTACCCCAATTCTAACACAGGCGTTTCGAAGAGTAGGGCAGGACGCATCGTTAAAATGGCTCTTCCCACGGACCACAAATTAAATTTGTATACACAAATTAAACTTGTACCATGGACGAATGTAGTGGCGGACAGAAAACAAGACAGGAAAACAAACGGAAAAGAAAACAAGACAGGAAAACAAACGGAAAAGGCTGTGCGGCCAGACGTGAAAAATTATGTGTATATAGAACGCTGTGAAGCAGCGAACTGGAAGCGGGACGAAGTAAGTTCGCGTGTTTGCTCGGCGATAGCCAAAGAAGAAAAGAATTACTAAGTGGACACATGTGACCAGCGAGGGGTAAGGAAGAGAGAGAGTGGTAGAGGGAGAAACATGGGGAGGAAGTAGAAAATAGGTGAGGAACAAGAGAAAGAGAGGAAGAGAGAAATATAGTAGTAACAGAAGGAAAAACGAAAGGGGGAAAGAGAGAGATATAGTAGTAACAAAAGGAAGAACGAGATGGGTAAAGAGAGAGATACGTAGTAGTAACAGAAGGAAGAACGAGAGGGAGAAAAAGATATAGAGATAGATAGAGTCGCGTCAGAAAATATAAAGTTCAAAAACTACTTACAGGGAATAAATATATATATATACATATATATATATGTGTGTATATATATA
>NC_068996.1:6885849-6899428 GCF_001194135.2 Octopus bimaculoides | reverse complement strand
GCATATGTATGTATATATATATATGTGTATATATATATATGTATATATATATGTATATATATATATATATATATGTATGTATCAGATATTTAAGGGATTAATTAATCTGCAAAAATCCAGGGCTAATACATGGGCGATTACAGTTAAGATATTCTTTTAAGTTACCTCCCATGAACTGTATATTTATTTCGAAATCCTAACTTTGTGTTTGTAGATTATCCAAGTTTCACAGCCATACAATAAAGCTGACAGGTCGTTAGATTTGTAAATGGATATCTTAGTGCTTAATTTGACCTCGTGATTTGACCAAAGCCTGCTTTCCAAATTTCCAATAGTTGTCGAAGCCCTCTTGATTCTCTATAAGATTTACAAACTTGATTCATCTGACAGGACACTTCCTAGATAAGTAAAAGACTTTACCACTTTTACGTCTTTATCTCCATCTAATATCTTTGGCTTAACATAAGCTTTTCCTGGTGCAATCTGCAACATAACTTCTGTTTTCTTGAAAATCATTTCGAAGCCAAAAATCTTGCAAGCGTCATTTAAAACCGTAATCATATCCTGCAGTTCCTGTTCTATGTGAGATACTAAACCACAATCATCAGCATATAAGAGTTTCCTAAGCAAAGATTCAAGTACCTTAGTATCTGCGATAAATCTCTTGGTGTTGAACAATTTTCCTGTAATTCTAAATCTCATGTAGATTCCCTTAGTGTTACCTTTGAATGCTACCATGTGTAGTGAAACCTCTCTCTCGGGTATTTATTTACGAATGATAACGTAGCGGCTAACATCTAGCTTTCGGCCGTTTGGACCCTGTTGTGTCCCTCACCCTGATTGACTCTTATTTGCGCGGCATTTGTCACCAGTTCTGTTTCGCGCCAGGGTGCATACCGACCTATCGTGGCCTTTTGTTAAGGTCACGTGAGAGAGTGTTTTCTGCTGTTTCTTGAGCCCCTTTTTCATCTATAAATAGCCATGCTTCATCCACGCCAGTTGGTCACGACTTTAGACCTTTCACAGGTCTAGTCGTAGACCAGACACAGAACACAGCTCCAGCCAGTTTCCGGCGACGACGTCAACACCACCAATCTACTGTCAACTACAATGTCGTCGCCAGCGCCAACACCACCACCAGACTACACGCTACCAACAGCAACCGCAGTTCCTTCTCAACACTGTTTGTATGGATTGTTTCCACCTCGAAAATAACAGCCAGAACAACCTGCGAGAATCTTCTGTACCAAGTAACCGGTCGCAGCATCGACGCTCAACTTCACACACACCATGTAACACCTCAACTCTGCTATTCGACCATGACCTCTTGTCTACAGACATTCTATCTACTGTGTAACTCTTCTATGAACTGGTATTTCTCTATCTTTGTGTTCAGGACTCATAGTCTTATTCTATGCTCTGTATTTCTCATTCACATACACACATATATTATGTATACATACTATTGTTCATACGAAGGACTGTCTTATGTATTGTGTTACTTATATTGCCGCATGCACGCACTCACAGACACACAGTTGACTACCCTAATAAAACTTACTCTCTATATATATCTAACGGTTGTCTCTCTCTCTCTCTCTCTCTCTCTCTCTCTCTCTCTCTCTCTCTCTCTCTCTCTCTCTCTCTCTCTCTCTCTCTCTCTCTTTCCTTTGCTAGCACTTGCTCGCATCTCACATGCAGGCCTTCATATGTCATATTACATGTTTTGTGATGACCATGCGACACGGTAAAAGGAGCTTGTTTCCACTTTGTCACCATCTCCTTTGGTTCGCACGGTCGTTCTCTACACATGAGTACAGCTGTAAAGTAAAGAGCAAATAACGTTGGCGCACGAACCTTTAACAAGAAAATTTAAGATAAATTACCATTAAAATACACTCTAATGTGTGTGAATGAATGAATGAATGAATGCAAAGAAGATATAACGAACAAACCAGTCATTTTGTACTTCACACAAAGTGCAATGCTATTTCATCCTATTAACTTTACTTACGAGATATGTTGGTCGTATGGTTTCAACGAAACGCGAAGAAAATATTTTTAAAAATTAAATTTTTAATTTCACTGAGTAATATGTTCCCTAAAATATCAAAATTTTCCATGTCAACTACTCTTGTAGTTGGCATGAAATATATATATATATATCCACTATATATTATTGGACATTTATTTCATAATTCTCTTATCATCACTTCGGTAAACAAAACTTTGCTTTTGCTAAGAAGATCTGCATCAACCTGACAGGAGTTATTTGCCGTAAGTTTAAGAATAATTAAAATAATATTAGATCCGTTGGTTAAAACAGTCTTTCCCGCAAACATAATTATTGAAAATATTACATTTATTAAGACTTACAAATTTTTTTATATTCATTTATTAATCATTAGAATTTTTCATTAATTCTAATCAGCTTTCAAATGTTTACTAGCTTAAATATTTTATCCTTAACTTTGTTATTTTCCATCCAGAAAGCATCTCAGAATAATTTCTCAGCATAATTTAATCGCTGAGAAAATGATTTTCGAGAAGCAATAACAATGCCGTTGATAATTCTAATTAGGACTAGAATCACATTTAAAGATACATGATATAACTTTCTTATTCGTTCTTATAATCTCTATCCACGTCGGCACTGAGATTAAAGCTACTAATGTAATTGCTTCATGTCAATTAATTAGCTTAATTACAAATTACTTATCAGTTTAACTTAAAAGCATAAAATTGACATCTTTTGCACATATTGACTTAACAAGAATAAAAGACACTCAACAATTCACACACGTTTACACACACACACACACAAACACACAGTGTCACACTCAACACCCAATCACACTTCCGCTCAAACATATGTGTATTTGTATATTTATGTGTATGTATACATCGAGCAACCGTATGTATGTATTTATGTATGCATGCATGTATGTATATGTGTATGTATGTATGCATGTGTGTGTGTGTGTGTGTGTGTGTGTGTGTGTGTGTGTGTGTGTGTGTGTGTGTGTGTGTGTGTGTGTGTGTGTGTACGTTCTCTTCTGTTATTAATTATTTGAATTTTTCCTCTGAAGGAGCTGGTTTCTAACAAAGATACAAGATTCTATCTCTCGAATGTGGAGAACAAAAGTAATATTACATTTTAGACCTGGGGAAAGTCTTGCATATCTTTACTGTTCCACTTACGGATTGTATTTATAATGTGCTAGTTAATTAGTTGGTTTCCTTTTCTGAAAACCCTATCTTCTCCAGATTATCGCTTAGGCATTTACTCACAAAACAAATTGCACTAATTATTATTGGTATAATGCGAATTTATAGTCTAGATATAGAAGCTGGAGGTTTCGAAGGAATTGTCCATAGTCATCCTCTTTTCCTTTGATTTTTAAAGAGATGTTCATATCACCAGGACAGCTGACCTCTATGACGGTACATACTTTTTCATGTCTGTTCCAATGTATGTATATGTCGATCTATAGAAAATAATTTTAATTGGAAAACCTGAAACTATAGGTAAATTACTATTCAGATAAGTAGTGATGAGTTTTCCGTGATTGAAATAGATAAAGATGTTTGTATTAAGGAACCTATTGCAGATAAGTGTTTGCTATTACCAAAACAACTATTATCATTCAAGGCAGGATATTTAACGTCAGTGTGATTAGAAAAAAATTGTAATGAATAAGGTAGGTAAAAAAGGAACAACGAAAAATTCAAAATTTCTTTAGATAGAAAGTAAACAAACAAAGTTTGTTTTTTTAGAAGCGTTGAGATGTATTGTAAGGCGGTGAGCTGGCAGAACCGTTAGCACGCCGGGTGAAATGCTTAGCGGTATTTCGTCTGCTGTTACGTTCTGAGTTCAAATTCCGCCGAGGTCGACTTTGCTTTTCATCCTTTCGGGGTCGATAAATTAAGTACCAGTTACGCACTGGGATCGATGTAATCGACTTAATCCCTTTGTCTGTCCTTGTTTGTCCCCTCTATATTTAGCCCCTTGTGGGCAATAATGAAATCAGAAATAAATTTATTTCTCAAACACGTGATAGATATACAATTATATGTAATCGTAGGTATTTAAATGTAAGTGTACATTTATAAGCACAGGCGTGAATTTGTAGTAAGAAGTTACCTTCCCAGCCACATGGTTCTGGGTTTAGTCCCACTGCATGGCCCATTGAGCAAGTGTCTTCGACTATAGTCTTAGGCTGACGAAAGCCTTGCGAATACGTCCCCATAACTTAGCAGTTCGACAACTAAGACTGGTATAATAAGAACCAGACTTTAAAAAATAAGTACTGGGGTTGGTCTTTTCGACTAATAACCTCCCAAGGCGGTACCTTGAAAGATAAAAGATAAAGCAGATTATCCGAAATATTCTGGAACTTAAGAATGAGCAGAATTATTAAAAGTTTACTTACTGAAAAAATTATTGAACATTTACGAACAGCACTTGCTCAATTCAACCGCCATTTGGAAACAAATATATAGCCACAGTCGTAACTGATGTAACAAAGAATCATGGTTCAATTTAGTTAGGATGCTAACTGCGACTAGATTTCATTTGGCTGCTTGTAATGTTCTTTACAAAAAACAAAAATAAAATAATAATAATTAATTAATTCTACTAATGGCTCTTTCCAACAAGAACTCGAGGGTTAGGGTCAAAAAGAAGATTCTGCAGTTATGAATGTGGTTAGTGATTTATGGCGGTCTGCGGCAAACTGAACACAGAGAAAATAGTTCCTATTGCAGAAGACCGTTTCGCTGTAGAAGAGAAAATGAGAACTATTATCATTTCATTTTGTAAGTCCTCAGCAAAAATATAAAAAAATAAATATTTCGGGAACATGTTGAAGAGGATTATTTTCCTGAACTGCCATTAATCAGTGGCCAGATAGCGTAGTTTATTTGCAATCTTAGAACTATTCATTTTCCTTAAAAGCTCATATAATCAATATAAAAGCATCCACTCGACTTTTAAAATAATGGATTTAATGCTATTTATACAGTTTCAGCATTAGAACCAATTAAAGTGAAGTTGAAAATCTACATTTAAGGGATGCAACATTTGTCACGACAGAAAAAAAGATTTGTTTTTTTTTTTTAATAAAAATTGAATCGTCAAAATACTCCATTGTCACTTTTATTGAGAGTGTCAAGAAAATAATTAAACAAAAAAGGATTGATAAAGTATTTAAATAACACTTTTTAATCTTGGTTGCATTCGACTCGATTCTAATTGCATCATCAGAAACAAAGTTGCAAAATATCAGAGAAATTGCATAAAAGAAAGCGCATCGCTTTATCAAAAAAACCTTACATATCATTCCGATCTCAAACCCATGATAATTGAAGCACCCACTTCCCTCAAAAGGAAATATCTGTACTACAAAGATTAAAAAGGACATCGTTAAGGAATGTATATCAAATTACTGCAAACAGAAGTGTCACCTGGCATAAGCAATTCTTTAATCTTGGGACCATTTCAACTATCAACAATACTGGCTTCAAGAGATAAGATATCAAATTGATTGAAATATTTTTAATAGTTAAAACATTTTTCACATTAATCCCTTTGTAAGAGTTTTTTATACAAAAACATTTTTATAAAATAAATGTTTTCATCCACAATTTTTGCTTTTTGATGTCCAAATCACTAAATCATCACATAAGATAGTTCAAAATGAAGTATGAAAATCGGCGCCTACTCCCTGGGTTTTTATTTAATACTTCATGCTAAAATATAATTGTATCCTACTTATTAACCCACTCGTTCCAAAGATCTCTGTGTATTTTCCCTTTTAGTTTCATATTTTTACGATTTTATCGTTTTATTTTAAATTTATCTTCTTGACTATATGGGGTCGAGTGTTACTGATTTATGTGTCTATCAATTTATTTTAATAGACTCCTATAGAATATATTTCAAACAAGTTAATTTTAACATTGTCAAGTTTTGTAATTTTCTTCTTTCATAAGCACAGGTATAAGAACAGGGATCAAATAGCCGTAAACTGTGAATTTCTATCTCACCGTAGCGGAAGCACAACCAGCACCAGTACGTATGAAAAGGGGTAACAACATCAACCATGATCCTGTAGCGATGGAATCAATTGTTGATTCTTTATTGTCCACAAAGGGACTAAACAAAGAGGGGACAGTACAAGACATTACAAAGTGGGGTAAAAATCGAATGAAAAATGAATGATTATATAATAAGAAAGATGAAATGATGGTTACCCGGGCCCCACGGTCCAGGTAAGATCATTGAAGATTTTTTAAACGTACATAAATTTTCAAAAGATTATTTCTTTTTTACTTTGCTTGGTGTCGTTTGTGAAATCACTACATTTTTTATCTGATCTTTTCTATTTCTAGTGTTTTCATTTGTCTCTGATGTTATTTGTTCTTGTGTGTTCGTGTTTGTATATTCTTGTGTCTTTAAGCTTTTTTGCTTGTGGGAGGGAGAGAATGAACGTTTTTCTTCTTTCTCTTCCTCCGAGCAACTTTCCATTCCCATTACTTACCTCTATAGATATTGATGTTAAGGGTGTGTCTTCCTTTGTCGTAACCATCTTTCTCTCTCTCTATTTCTCTCTCTCTCTCTCTCTCTCTCTCTCTCTCTCTCTCTCTCTCTCTCTCTCTCTCTCTCTCTCTCTCTCTCTCCTCCTCCTCCTCCATCACCTCCTCCTGCTTCTTCTTCCCCCTGTGACCTTCTCTTCAACTCTCTCCTGCTGCACACTTGCCCCCTCCTGACTTTCTCCCTTTGCTTAAGGTTGTAGGGCCTGAGGCACGTCTTTCTTATGTGTCCCTTCTATGCGCCCCCGAATCACTTTGGAATTCTGCCTTGTACGGTGACTTTCAATTCCGTTTGACTCGGAAGAATGACGAATTCCGGCATATCGTCAATGTCCGCTGGTGTGACTTGAATCGTTACTCTTAAGCTCTTGCCACATCAGTTCTGGACACTTCTCTCCTCAAACTCCATAAGTGTTACTTCCTCTTTTATGTTGGCGAAGGCGGCTGCCAGGAACCGTGGTGGTTTAATTTCCGGTGCAAATCCATCTACAGTTATTTTTGTTGTTCTTTTGCCGAGATATGTCGGCAAAAGAACCAGTTCTTTGATCTTCAGGCTAATTGCTGAGTCGACCCTGGCATCATTCTCGGCTATAAACTGAGCCTCCACAGTACCGTAATTCCTTCCACGTCTCACAAACGCTAGTTTGTTCATAATAGGCTTCAATACCTTCTCTATCTCTTCTATGGACGCTATCTCTATCTTTTAAGTTTTCAGAGATAATGTCCTGTAAACTACCGTTTTCCTCGTCATTTCCTCCATTACCTCCTTTGGAGGAGTTAACCTTACGTAAGCTCACTCACCCCGAAACATTGTTTGAAATTTCTTTACGGCTTCCGGTTTCAGCTTATAGCGCTTCAAATGTCTGCCTGCCGCGGCCGCATATCTTTCAGTGCTCTCTCCTGAATCGCTGGTGTAGTCTCCGTTGCACTCCCAGAGCTCGCAAAACATATCGTCTTCCATTTTGTGTAGGCACACCCTATACAAAATGTAAATAATTCGCCACTAAACGAGGGGAAACAACAGGAAACAAGCCTGTAAAGGCCAACAATGTGTCGTAAGACACTAACAGTTCTTAAACAATTTATCAGTAAAGGTAGTCCCAAAAGGGAAAACCTGCAACAAAAATCAACAGTAATTCAATAACAATAGACTTTTGATAATAGAAGCAATTGTTAATTCTTAATTATCCGCAAAGGGACTAAATAAAGAGGGGACTGTACAGGACATTACATGCGAGTAGTGTTTTTCAATTATTTAAACAAATGTAGAACATTTATCATACATTCATTTATTATACATTCATATTATACATTCAATACACAACAAACATTATCACAACTACATACCATTGCTGCTTTCATTTTCCAGGAAATGACGAACTTTAGGAAATTGAGAAATCCTAATACACAAATCCAGGACAATCAACTTACCTTCTGAGTCCAAGAAGATGATCTGTATCGTGGGATTTTTTACTTGGATCAATATCAACCCCGGATAAATCGTTATTAATCTTCCAGTTTTTAGGACGGTGAAGTACTTTTGAGCTAGGGTTTCTAATAATTCTAATATATCCAAATTTATGATCATGATCCACAAAACTCATGTCAGGTCGTATATTTTTTAAGCAGAGTTCAGCTTTGTCTGAAGGTATGCGCTCTAATTTATTCCTTTTCGTCGACACGCATCTATACAGAATTTTTTTCCTTTCTGTTTGTTCAAAGAGATGTTGTGGTGTATTGAGCATAACTTTTCTCTGTTCCAGATGATTTATATCTTTCTTTGCCTCTTTTAAATGTTCATGCTTGTTCTCTAATGGGATGAAATCAAACGCATTTGTGATTTTGGCAAAAGAAATAATGCTGCGCTTGGTAGTGTTAGGTCCCTCGTGGTCGCTGCTATTATTACTTCTTATCTGAGTTGTGGAAAATATATGGAGCAATAAAAAATGCAATAAAGAAGCTGGGTGGATTAATAGAAAACTCGGTAGAATGAGAGACATTACCCATGAAGAATGGCAAGAAAGAAAGCTGTGTGAGCTAAAGCAGGAACTTAATATAGATCATAAATGGAATTCACTTTAAACAGACCAAATCCCTGGCTTTTGGCTAAATGCACTTACAGGGATTCATAAAGAACTTGTTTGTGAAATTACATCTATAATAAAAAAAAAACTCAAATGAAACCCCGAACTCATTAACTGAAGCACAACATACTGTCTCTCAAAAACAGCTGAAACATAAAATCAAAAAAAACTATAGGTCCAAAATTTGTCTCACTACCACCTACAAACTCCTGACATCTATACTAACTGAGCGAACATACAAAACCCCTGATGAAAATAGAATAATTCCACAAGAACGATAAAGAGGAAAGTGGGACTCATATGGCTACAAAGTAGTAGTAGTAGTAGTAGTAGTAGTAGTAGTAGTAGTAGTAGTAGTAGTAGTAGTAGTAGTAGTACTTTGAGGCGTGCGCTGTAACAACGTGTCGCTTCGTCCACCATTTGTTGGTGATTCCCTACTCATGGTGGATGATACCTTTGCACCACTCAGGTGACAGCCCTCCAACCCATGGGTCTGTTTGGATAGTCGTTGTTGGTAGGAGTTTTACAAGATCAGAATTTAAATCCTACTTCAACCACTTTTAGTCGCCCATAATGACACGCAGAGGTCTATTCTTTGACATGCCGGTCCCCACGCAGCACTAGAGCAACGCGAAATGAAGTGATTTGGTCAAGAACAAAACACAGCACCTAGTCCGGAAAGCGAACCCACGATCTAGCGATTGTGAGTGCAACACCCTAGCTACTAGGCCACGCGCCTTCACATATGGGTGCAAAGACCAACTATTAATTGATAAGATGATTCTAGAATACTATCAGTCCAAAAAGACACATCTAAATCCTATGACAGTATACTACATGAATGGATATTGGAAGACCTAGAAATTTGCAAAATATCTTCCATAATATCTAGTTGTATTGTTAATGATCCAGCATATCAAAATGGAGTACAGCTCTCTTCCTAAGCCATAACAAAGGAGCTATACAGTCAGATAAACTTGAAATTAATTGCGAAATATTTCAAGGCAACTCACTCTCCCCTCTCCTCTTTGCTTAGCTTTCATTTTAATATCAAGTAAGCTCAGCAACACAGGATACGAGTATAAGATGAACAGCAACAGTGAGGTCTTTAAGCATTTGTTTTTTATGGATGATCTCAAAGTATATGCTAAAAAGGGCCAAGATTTTGGACATCTGTGAAGTAATATAACAATGACATTGGCATGGAATTTGGCGTTGATAAGTGCGCCAAAGCAACGTTTAAAAGAGGGAAACTGACAAAAACATCATCCTTTAAACTCGATATCGATACAACCAAACACGAATTAGACACAGAAGGTACCTATAAATATCTTTACATAAACGAAGGTGATGGAATTAAACATATTCAAATGAAGGACAAAATACGAAAATATTTCTGCAGAAGAGTAAGGCTGATCCTGAAAATAGAGCTAAATTCTAAAGTCCGTTTCAAGACTGTAAACACTTTATGTGTACCAGAGGTTTAATACAATTATGACATCATTAATTGGAACTTGTCTGGTCCTCAGAGAATGGACATAGAATCTTGAAAACTTCTTACAGTCAATAAAATGTATCGACCCAAAACAGACGTAGATCGCTTATATTTACCAAGACAAGGAGAAGGAGGAGGGTTAATCCTATTGGAACTATCATACAAAATAACTACGACAGGCTTGCAAACGTACCTGGAGAGCACCAATGACTGGATAATGAAGTTAGTAAGAGATCACGAAAGCCAAAAGAAACTCTCAGCATTCAAAGAAGCGAAAAAGTACTGGAGAGTACAGGAAAGTACAGGAAATAACCAAGAACCGAAGACATACATCTTACTAATGAAGTTGATCTAATTCCAACTAAAGTAGCAAAAAAATCTACAGAGGCAAGACAAAGTCAGACGGTCTAATGCCATTTAGAGAAAGACAGCAGCAAAAACCTCTACATGGCTACTTACGGCTTCGCACCCTAGGCGCTGATGTAGGTAGACGATGCCCAAACCCATCAGTGGCTGGGAAGTTCGGGAAACGGAAGGATTTATTTGTGTTGCCCAGGACCAAAGCCGATGTACAAGGAATTATCAGGCATATATTTTCGGAATCGTAGCAGACACCAAATGCAAGATATGTGACGTACAGCTTGAAACAATGTACCATATAATATCAGGATGCCCCATGGTAACACCAATTAAATATAAGATCAGACACGATAGGGTTGGGGCAACACTTCCACTGGATCATAAGCAAACAATATAATGCATAACATACAGACAACTTATACACAACCAGTAACTGAAACTGAAGGAGTAACAATTCTTTCGGACTATTCACACAAATCGTACTATTCATCCTAATATTATTATTAAAAATTTTTAAAGCAAGACCTGCTTACTATTCAACATGACTCTACCGTCTGATAGAATTGTCTCAGCAAAAGAGTATGCAAAACTTGCAGAATAGAAGGATCTTGAAACAGAGATAAACAGGATGTGGCATCTGGAAACCCAAACTGTTCCAACAGTGATACGAGCACTAGGCCTCATAAAGAAGTGTGTTCAAAAGTTTCTAGAAAACACACCTGGTAAACCTAGCACCAATGAAATCCAAAAGATAGTTCTGATATGTACTACCCCACAACTTTTATAAATTTTTGTCAACACACAACCTTTTCTGTTTAATTTTAATAGTAAATTTCATTGATATTTAATAGCATTCAAGTGTTCTCAGTGCAAAATAAACTCGTGTCTTTTATACTCTTTTATACTTCTTTTCATTCTCCTCTATCTTCCTATACTTATTTTCTCAATTTGTTTGTTTTAACCATTAAACTTTTGCGATGTGACTTCTTAAGTGAGTGACAAAATAAAAAGAAGACTGTCAAAACCAAACCAACGATGCCTGCTCCAAGTATCTTGTTGATATTCCGTATTCATTGCATATAAAACGAAATCAGAGGATAATAATGAGAAGAAGAAGAAGAAGAAGAAGAAGAAGAAGAAGAAGAAGAAGAAGAAGAAGAAGAAGAAGAAGAAGAAGAAGAAGAAGAATGATAATAATAATAATAATAATAATAATAATAATAATAATGATAATAATAATAATAATAATAATAATAATAATAATAATAATAATAATAATAATAATAATAATCTACGCGCTGAATAACAATATGGACGTGCTACAACGGGCACTCCATACAAAAACAAATCTAATTTAATAACATCGGTGAAATGGGAAAAAGGAACCTGTGGAAGACTTAAAGGAAGCGGCCTTTTAACGAAAATAATCACAAAAAACGAAATTTTACTGCCACACAAAGCACCGTTTCTCCCATGCACGATGTCTCAGTGAAACGTGCGAAAGGCACATGCGAAATCAACATCGGAAAGTTTACAAATTATAAAATATAAGTGGAACTAAACAGTAAGCACGTAAATTGATTAATTACGCATACATTCGAATTCTATACAATTATATATATATTCTAATACTCATAAAACTACACATACACCTCAATGTTTACACAACTGCTTGAAATTTACAGGACACACATACACGCAAACGAAAGCACGTGTCACAAACGAAGCAAAACAATAACAAAACAATTTTCTTCGAACTAATACAGAATGAACAATTCATAAGTTCAAAAACACCACAAAGAAACTATGCCCGGAGATAAATCCGTCAACAAAAAAATACAGACGAATACAGATCTGTTAGCCTTAAGAAGCGACGTTAAGAGCAATATTTTCATTTAGAGAACTCAGAGGTAGTGTTGTCTCAAAAAGTTAACGCTAAACAGACAGATCCGTCCCTTAATGTCAACGTCCAAGCTCGTCATGCCTCAATGATTACAAAGCAAAATACACACTGAAAATGCCGTCACCCGAGTCAACAAGGGTCGAACACCCCAGTAAGGAACCTGACTGGGTGCTAAAAATCAGCTACTGGTTCAAATCTTCTCGAAACACAGAGCTAGAAATACCCCACAACCGGGATAGTCCAACAGATAGCTATCCACGTTCGTCATCAAATAACCAAAAGAAAAAGAATGAAAAATGGTATTGGGGAGATAATAAAGAAGTTCTTAAGGCCTTCTATCGTGCCATATATTTCCCCACATATAAATCTACCTAACAAACCTACCCAAACTGGAGAGAAAAGCGCTTTGAAATAAGATCATACATAGGTAATAACGAACTTGCCAACTCCAGAAGAAACATTATAAAAAGAAATTACAAATTGAATTAAAGATTGGCCAGATTAAACAATCAGTAAGGGATAAAAGGAACGAAGTTGCAGCTAAAGAAGATATGACTGAGGAAATAATTATAGACCAACCCAGGTCTGATGAAAATGCAGTAATAATAGAAAGAGTCAATGTAACTGATAAGCAAAGTGAAATACTCTCTGAACCAACCATAAACACCAAGGCAGATGAAAATCAAATAGATGAAGAAAGTCACACAGAAATTGACCCAACTGAACTAGATGATCTAAAAAATCAAATCATGATTGAATGGCTGAAAATTAAAGAAACCAGTATCAATGAATGCGATACTCTCCCAAAACTTCGCAATTCTAACTAAAACCTGAAAATAATTGGTAAAATCCGCCTTGCACTTAATGATATAATTTCAACCAATGATGTTGATATTACAGATCTCAATTACCTGTATAATGCATCCGCGAAAATCTCAATGATTTTAAGTGGTGAAAAGAGTAGAAAACGACAACATTCCCACAAGAAGCCTACTTGGCAAGAGCGTATTCAACACCAAATTCAGTTACTTAGGTCTGACAGAATATTAAAAAAAAACCTTAAGTTTGACAAGACTATCAAACTAACAAAAATCCGAAAATTAAAGAAAAAGTATATTTACCCTTACCTCTCCAATACCATCC
>NC_068996.1:6881888-6885402 GCF_001194135.2 Octopus bimaculoides | reverse complement strand
CTGTCTGTGTTCGGATTGTCCTTGCACAGGGGCCATCCGGACTCCCGTCTTCGCCGTGAGCAGGGATTAATCTTCTCTCTTCGCTCCTTTGCGCCACATGGGCTCGACTCTCCTCCTCTCTTCATCTAACCCTCCTCCTCTCTCCTCTCTTCCTCTCTCCTCTCTTCCTCTCTCCTCTCTTCCTCTCACAACTACTTCCTCCCACCCACCTCTCCTCTCTTGCTCTGGCACCTATTTCCTCTCTTCACTCCTACCCACCTTCTCCCTTCCACCCGGATCACTTCCCAGCACCCACACCAGCGCACACATTAGCATTGACCACTTCCCAGCACCTACACCATCATCCACACACCTACACATGCACAGACGCACACATCAAGGTCACCAGCCTCCTTCCATGCGCACATACACGCTCTCAAATACACTCGCACGCGCACCTTCGTTTTGGGATCATGACTACTTTATTATCTCTCATTCTTCCTAGCTCTCCTGTGTGACCTCTCTGTCCGGCATTCGCCATGATAGATCGCTAGCCACTAAACCTGTTTCCTATTTTCTCTCCCTGCTTATTTCTGTGTTCCTTTTTGTGAAAAAGCGTAGGCTCGAAACGTAAAAGACTTTCTCATTTCCCGAGCGTTAAACTAATACATTTGTTTGTTGTTTACACACCCGTCTTCGTCTTTTGTTTTTTGGAAATTCTCACTATATGAAAACCATACTTGACATCGATACCACCATACAAACTATCAAGCAAAAGGCATCTACTAAAGCTTCCCGCATAACACGGTATGAAAAGCGTGTTAGGTTCTTAAAGGACAACATGTTCAAAAATAACCCAAACAATTTTGACAGGAAGATAGGGAAATACCCGTTACAGTAAAGTCTGTCCCATCAAAAGAAGAAGTGCAGGAATTTGGGAATAAAGTTTGAGCAGAAGAAAAAACGCACAATAAAAAGGTCCCTTGGATTGATAATATCAGCCTTAGAAGAGCAAAAGTGGGAGGGTATCAAGGTAGAGAATGTAAGATCTGCTCTCAGGAAGTCAAGCAAATGGAAGTCTCCAGGAAAGGATGAAATTCCTAACTTCTGGTTGAATCCTTCCCAGAGTGTCATGAACTGCTAACAAAACTTTACAACAATGTTTTGCAACAACCTATGTTTTGCAACAAATGAAGAAACAAATGAACCAAAAAATTATAGACCCATAACCTGCTTAACAACAATGTATAAAATACTAACATCTGTCTTGACTGAGTATACCTATAGTTTTTTAATAGAAAGTAGCATATTCCCTAATGAGCAAAAAGGATATAAACGTGGGTCCTATGGTCGTAAAGATCAGCTACTCATCAATAAGATGATCTTGGAAGATTGTCAAAAACAACACAAGAACTTGTCGATAGCCTGGATAGACTATAAAAAAGTTTTTGATAGTCTACCACATAGCTGGATTAGGAAATGTCTGGAAATGTATAAAATAGCTCCTACTCTGCGAAACTTTTTGTCTGTAAGTAAGAGATCATGGAGAACCACACTGACTTTGAACAGTGACAATGAATCTCTTAATGCTGGTGATGTAAGAATTACATGTGGCATTTTCCAGGGTGACTCTCTATCACTATTCCTCTTTTGTCTAGCCTTAATACCGCTCTCGAAATTGTTCGATGATGCACAATATGGCAATAAAATGTTTGATAAAAATATAAACTATCTCTTTTACATGGTAAAGCTCTTTGCAAAAAATGACCAAAAACTACAGGGTTTACTAGAAATTGTTAAACAGTTCACTGATGACATCAAAATGGAATTTGGCAAAAGCTACCTTTATCAGAAGGAAAATGATAGAAACAACCAACGTTAAGTGTGACCAACATAAGGTCATATAGGAGTTAGAAACAGCGGAGAGCTACAAATACCTTGGGGTATTTGAAGGTGATTGGAATCAAACATTCAACGATGAGGGAAAAGATCAGAAAAGAATGTTATCGCAGAGTAAAGACTATACTCAAGACCGAGCTGAATGCAAGAAACAGGATCGAAGCGATCAATACTTTAGCCATACCGGTCGTGACTTACAGTTTCAATATTATTAACTCGTCAATTACTGAAATATGTAATTTTGATAGAAAAATGCGAAAATTGCTGTCAGTGCATAGAATGCACCACCCTAAGGCAGATATAGAATGACTTTACCTTCCAAGAAAAGAGGGTGGCCGTGGACTTTTACAACTTGAATTAACAATGAAGATTGCCACAATTGGCCTAAACACCTACCTGAAAAACTCTGATGATTGGATGTTAAAACTTGTGTTAAAGTATAAAAACAAGAAAACATCATACTCAGTAACAAAACAGGCAAAGAAATATCGAAGTGAATTCCAAATACAACAAATCCCAGAATTAGACATATTGGAAACAAGCACAGAAAAAGTTATGCGTATGAAAATCCGTAAAAAATTGTGGCCTTAAATATTCTTACTGATAAATGGCAAAAAAGACTCTCGATGGCAAATACCCAAAGAGAGTTAATAATGCCGATGTTGACAAAGCCCTTACTCATCAATGGTTAGTGTTTTCTGGCTTAAAATCAGAAACAGTAGGGTTTATCACAGCAGCCCATTATCAATGCCTACCTACAAGGAACTACCAGGCCAATATATTAAAGAACGGTAGCCCAACATGTGTAATGAGACCATCGATCATGTCTCCATGTGCAGTCTTCTTGCAACTACAGAGTATCTCAACAGGCATGATAGAACAGCACAATATATTCACTGGGTAATTTGCAAAGACTTGGACCTGCCCCATGATAAAGACTGGTGAGAATGTAAACCACCTGCAGTGCTTGAAAATGACCACATCTCACTTCTCTGGAACTTCAACGTTCAACTGACAGAAAGATAGATACGAATAGGCCAGACATTATATTAAAGGACTTCAGACAAAACTCATGCCTTCTCATTGATATGACTGTTCCAATCGACATAAATGTATCTGTCAAGACATACTAAAAACTGAGCAAGTATAAAGATCTTGAAATAGAAATTGGTAAAATGTGGAACCTCAAGACTAAAACAATATCTGTTGTCATAGGTGCGCTAGGAGTGATTGCAAAAGGGGCTGATTGTTACCTAACTCAGATACCAGAAATCTCAAAATGGCAGAAATTCAAAAGATAGTACTCATGGGAACTGCCCATATCCTACGTAAGATACTGCCTACGTAATCCCAAATTTTAAAACAAACTTATAATTTTCTTATGTTTCCTTAGACATACTTTAGGTAAAACCAAATATATGACACCTTAATCATTACACCAACTTGAACATTTAACATGTTTCTTTGAAGTCGTTGGGTGAGACTTGGAGTCAACTTGTACAAATACAAAGCAAAAGTCAAAC
This sequence comes from Octopus bimaculoides, assembly GCF_001194135.2. NCBI lineage: Eukaryota > Metazoa > Mollusca > Cephalopoda > Octopoda > Octopodidae > Octopus > Octopus bimaculoides. The sequence goes on along the minus strand of NC_068996.1, from coordinate 6,882,001 downwards.
ATCGGGCTCCCTATACAAAAACATATCTAATCCAATAACATCGATGGAATTAGGCAACAGAACCGGTGGAAGATTTGAAGGAAGCGGTCTTTTAACGAAGATAATTTTTTTTA
>NC_068996.1:6870960-6876912 GCF_001194135.2 Octopus bimaculoides | reverse complement strand
GAGGAGGAGGAGGAGGAGGAGGAGGAAGACGACGACGACGATGACGACGACGACGACGACAATAAATCAACAGTACGAAGGCCATTATTTTCCGAATTCAAACTTCTCGTTTCTATTCTTCCAGTTTCTAATGGAAGATCTTGTCTGCCAATACTCTACGTTTCCATCATTTACCATTTTATCGCTACCAGCCACTGCTTTCACTGGTCGACTTTTTGAAGAGAGCAGCAGCAGTAAAATGTAGGCATTTAATGTTGATTTAAGAGTAAATGTCAGCAGAATAATTCTAACTGTTGGATAGAAGGATTTAAACAAGTAAAACGAGAGGAAATAATGATAGCTATTGATTATGACATTTACGTTTGTTGTCATTGCACTACCACCCGAACACCCAACAGCAACGCTCGAAACTTTACCTATACCATCAACGTCACCGCAGCCACCAACGCTACCGCACTAGCATCACCACTACAACCAATACTACCGCAAACACTGCATCACTAGCAGCAGCGGTATCGGCAACTCCACAACAACCACCGCCAATACCACAATCATTATCATCACTACAACCCACCACCACCACCACCACCAACATCACTAGCACCGATACCAGAACCCTCTCTACAACCACCACCACCACCACCATCGCTATCATCGCCACCACATCACCACAGCCACTACTGCCACAACCACTAACGGCACTATCACTACCATTATCACCGCCACCACCACTACCAGCATAAACACTGGCACCACCACTACCACAATATCATCGACATCCCAACATCACCACCACCACCACTACCGCTATCACCATCACTACAATGAACGCCACTACAACAACTAACACCACCACCACAAACACCTCTACCACCCACCACCACCGCCATCGCCATCACCCTAATCACCACCACCACCACCGCAACCACCATCACAACCACCACTGCCACTGCCACTGCCACCACCACCATCGGCAGCAGCATCTCCAGCATCGCAAAAACAACGACAACAGCAACAATAACAACAAATATAAACACTATTGTCAATATCAGAAACAGCTATTAATAGAAAATTTCTTTGCTGGTGACTCTTCAAGCTGCATATTTCTAGATATATAACAGAGTTCGGTTAATGTATGCGTGATTATATGCATATATGTATATGTATGTTAGCATGTACGTGTGTGTATGTATGTCTTGTGTGTGCGTCCGTGCGCTATGTATTCAATAAGCATGTATGCATTCATGTGTATGATCTTGGTTTTATATCTTAAATTTACTCATCAATAGTAAAACGAGCTGGTCTCTCCAACTCAACTTAGATACAAGGCCTTTTCAATGGAATTTAAAACATCAACTTGGTAGTCATCCGAGCCGTTGTCTATGAATCTGTACATTTATGTAAATGTATGGCTTCACATGATGCGTGCATGTTATTATGAATGTGAGAATCTGTATGCTTTGACTTACGTCCACGCATAAGGGGTTCAACGTATTTACAATTTACAGCTAGATACAATTTTATGAACGCATGTTAAGCAAGCTTTTCTGGAATAGAAGCATACCTACACATACATGCATACATACAGGGTTTGGACAAAATAATGGAAGCACCTTAAAATTTCAAACAAATTTATTTTTAATATAGGGTAGGACTGTCTTTAGCAGTAATTACAGCTTGAATTCTATGAGGTATGGACTCCGTACAAAGTTTGAATTGTTTCCAAAAGAATTTTTGTCCATTCTTCAGCTAAAACAGTCTCCAGTTCTTGTAGTGATGATGGTGGAGGATATCGACTCCTTACTTGTTTTGCTAAAATGCACCATAAATGTTCAATAATATTGAGATCTGGGAACTGTGGTGGGCAGATAAGATGTTCGACTTCACTAGAATGTTTCTTATGCCATTCAGTAACAACTTTAGCTGAGTGAATTGGTGCATTATCGTCCTGAAAGATTGCGTTTCCCTCTGGTAACAGTTCCGCAACCACAGGTGGTGAGGGTATATCCTGGAAATCTGCCGGCCCAATGGTTCCCTTGATCGCAGAATTAATAGTCAAGACTGTTCAAGCATTTTATCCGATCAAATTCATCCTATAGTTGCGAAACTGTTTCCAGAGGGAAACGTAATCTTTCAGGATGATAATGTATCAGTTCACACAGCTAAAGTTGATACTGAATGGCACGAGAAACATTCTAGTGAAGTTGAACAACTTATCTGACCACCACAGTCCCCAGATCTCAATATTATTGAACATTTATGGTGCATTTTAGAAAAACAAGGAGTCGATATCCTCCACCATCATCACTACAAGAACTGGAGACTGTTTTAGCTGAAGAATGGACAAAAATTCCTTTGGAAAGAATTCAAATTTTGTACGAGTCCATACAGATCCTCCACCATGTTTAACATTTGGAAGAAGGCAGTCTCCACACGTATACTCGGCCAGTGGTCGGAAATAAGGTAAAGGATGACTCGTCTGAGAAAATAACATTCTTCTGCTGCTCTAGAGACCAATTCTGTAGGTTTTACTCCACTCTAAACGCTTTGCAACGTTTGTTTTTGAAAGTAGTGGCTTTCTGATTGCAGCCCTCCCATGAAATCCGGTTTTGTGCAGCTCCCAGTGAACAGTATTTGTGGAAGCTGGGTTCTCGAGGTGGTCATTAAGCTCTGCAGTAATTTTGGGAGCTGTACTTTTGTGATCCTTTCTAACAATTTGCGTAAGAATCCGACGGCCCCTATCTGAAAGTTTTGGTTTTCTTCCAGAGTTTTATTTCGACAAGGAGGTTTTTCCCTCTTTCTCAAAGGCTGTCATTACTTTTGAGACAGTACTTCTTGACACACCAAACATTTCGGCTGTTTTCGTTACACTAACACCAGCCATACGAGCACCAACAATTTACCTCTTTGAAAGTTTGATAGCTCTGTCATTTTAATGAATTTTATTGCCTTTTTCTTATGATATCTCAAAAGCAACAACAATTTTAGCAAAATATATTAAGCAACACTAATAATAAATCAGAAAAACAAAAATAAACAAGCTTTTGACGGTTTTATAGATATTTCAATATTATGATGCTATGTTGCTAGGTGTTTCCATTATTTTGTTCAACCCTTGTACATACATACATACATACATAGATACATACATACATACATACGTACATACATACATACATACATACATACATACATACATACATACATACATACATACATAAGTACGTACGTACATATGCTTATATCTTAACGAAATTGCGTACACTCATATCTTAACGAACTTACCTTTTTGCTCTCTAACAAATACGTTTGTTGCTATGTTTATGAGTACTTACTAGAGGCTAAATTTCCGGAATATTCAGCATATTTTCGCAGTTCCATTAGTGGCATGTAATTGTGAATTTCGTAATTAGCTGCGTCTTTTCTGGTTTTGTGAAGCCTGGCTGATCAAGACTAGCAGAGGCAGTAAGTCACATAACCAAAAACCTCAATAATCACAGGTATAAATCTAAAACTTGAGTGTTATAGTTTTGCAGATTTCTCAATTTAGCATACGTTTATTCTTAAGCTCATATAGATTCATTGAACCTATATGTGTGTGCGAGCGTGTGTGTGTGTGTGTGTGTGTGTGTGTGTGTGTGTGTGTGTGTGTGTGTGTGTGTATGAATGTGTGCGTGTGTGTGTACAAAATAAAAATCAGTGTGGTAGGCACCGAAGGATTTCTTTATGGAGTCTTTGGACATCTTCTGTGTTCCTCTATCACGGTGACCAGAGGAGTGTTCGTCATACAGCGTGATCTTAAGAAGTCGATTTTCCTCCTTCCTCGTAATGTGTCATACCCAGTGTGGAATCTTCAGTAGAGTTGCTTCGATGCTGATGGCTTCACCTGCTCTTGGACCGTGATATTAATACACATATTTCTGGAATACAAGCGCAGTATAGAAGACATAAATGATTAACTAGGAAAGATATTCGTTCAAGTTTTACAACAATAGAGATCTACTGTAACCGTCTTACATATTCTGTACCTACTCTTAATGGTTACTCATAAAATTAATTTCTTTTGTTAAATAATAAGCATGCTACTCAATAGTAAAGAATTATGAAAATGTCAAAGATAATCAAGCTATATATAGCGTAATACAATGTTATACATGCATTTACATACATTTGATATATATATATATATATATATATGCTTATATATATGCATATATATATGTATGCATATGTGTGTGTGTATGCATATATATATGTAAATTATATACCTATATAGAGATAGATACATTCATATACATATACATACATATGTACATACATATATAATACAAACATACCTACATAGATATTCATATATATACATACATATTTACATGTGTGTGTGTGTGTGTGTGTGCGTGTGTGTGTGTGTGTTCTTGCATTGTTTTATGGCCTGATCTACCCACTTATTAGAATACTCATTATTAAAGTAATCGGAGAAAATGCATCACACATAAGAATATATTTTTCATGTACTTTACCAGAAAATACTTTGATATTCTGCATCTGTATTGTTGTTTATTGTTTATTCTGATTTTTTAATCATAAAATTATTCTCCAAGAACCATTAAATGAAGATCTTGAAATGTTACTAGACTAATAGGTTCAGAAACGATTTTGTTCCAAATTAAATACGTTGGATTAATAAGGAAATATGTAGAAAAAATAATCCTATATAAAAAGATAAAACTTTTACATAGTTATTTTAAATATAACGTAAATACACTAATATACTTATACATACATACGTACATACATACATACATACATACATACAAACAGACATATATACATACATACATACATGCATACATTCATGCGTATATATATGCAAGCACATGCATTTATGTATCTGTACATATGTATATTTACACGCATTATTTTGGTTCAATTTTTCTTGAAGAATTCTGTTAAATGAATGAAAGCGGTAATAAAGAATTATATGTGTGCGTGTGTGTGTGTGTGTGTGTGTGTGTGTGTGTGTGTGTGTGTGTGTGTGTGTGTGTGTGTGTGTGTGTGTGTGTGTGTGTGTGTGTGTGTGTGTGTGTGTATACTAGATTGAATGAGAAAACAAATCCAAAGTTGTGAGGGGTTTTTATAATGAAATAGTCTTACAGCTGTTTCTGGGATATTATGAATATCCCTTCATTAGAGACAGTGTGAGAAAGTATTTGAGTTTGAATTATTGTAGAAAAGGTAGGGAATCTAGATGGAAATAAGAGAATGAAAGTAGAAATAAGATATATAAAGATATTGTAGTTGCAGTTTCATTATTCGAGGAAAATGGTGTATAGAAGTGGTAAAATGTTTCCTGTACGTGGTATGTAAGTTCCAATAGCAGTTCATGTTTAGTCGTTTTAAAGCATGAAGTCGTGGAATCAGTGTTGCTCGTTCGAAAGGGTTTTGTGGTGTGAATGAAAATTTGAGAATGTGTTGGTAGTATTCATGGATAGATGGAGGGAGGAGAGATGTGTATGAGTAGAAAGAGGAGATAGGTCAAATTTAAAACAAGAAGAGAGAAAAAAGGGAGGGAGACAAAAATAAAGAAAGGGGGAAGGAAGTGAGAGAGGGTGTGTTAGCTAGTGACCAGGATAATGTGATGGAAGGATGGGAGAGGTGTGGGCGAGGGAGAGGAAGAGATGAGAGGATAAGGAGTAAAAGAATGAGATATGTGAGTAGAGGTGATATGACAGACCTGCATTAAGGGATGGGTAGAGAAAAGGTGTGTGTGTATATATATATATATATATATATATATATATATAATACAAATAATAAATGAGTATATGCATATATACGTACATGTATGTACATACTTACATCTACCTGTATATATAGATGCATATCTGGGTACTGAACATTGCAAACAAAACGTAGACAAAATGATAAACAAGTACAGAAAACACATAGGCC
>NC_068996.1:6868430-6870742 GCF_001194135.2 Octopus bimaculoides | reverse complement strand
CTAACTCACAAAGAACTAACAGCAAACCAAATCAATATACTCTCCAAAGGGCTCAAGTTTACACCCACCCCACAACGCCCCAACTACAATGAAATGAAAGAAGACATCGCGGAATTCTGTAGAAAATAACGACTCACTGAGGAGCTATACGACAAATACAACGAGGACGAATCGTTGGTCTGAAATAGAAGTAACTACACCCCTTCAAAAGGTAAGAACAAAACTCTGGATCATTTCTGTGAACACATCTCGAATTACCCATATCAACATATGCACAAACAAAAATACAAACCAAACTTCAGCAAAAAAGAATGGGCTGAGATGAACAAATTAAAAGATGACAAAACAATAACAATCAAAGAGGCTGATAAAGGGAGTGCAGTTGTCTTAATGGACACGGTATTCTATATAACTCTAGTACTATCCATATTGGAAGACACAACATATTATGAAAAGGTCCAACACTACAGTCATCAGAAAATAAGGAGAGATCTAAAATCCATGGTAAACCTATATAGAGAAGGGCTCACCGACAAAGAATATGACTATATGACCAATTTCAAAAGTAAAACCAGTCAATTCTACGGTATTCCCAAGATACATAAGAGTGAGAAAATAAGTAACGCATGCAAGATAGCCACAGACATAATTATCAAAGTCCCTACTCCTAATGACCTCAAATTGAGACCCATAATAGCAGGTCCCGCATGCGAAACCCACGGCCTCAGTAACTTTTTAGATACCCTCTTAAAACCATTCCTCAAGCATGTCAAAAGCTATATAAGGAATGACCTGGATATGCTCAATCACCTTCCTGAAACAATAAACAAAAACACCCTACTAGTATCCTTCGATGTAGTCAACCTCTATTCCAATATCCTCCACAGCCTAGGAATAGAGGCAATTCAATTCTGGCTAGAGAATTACACCAACGAATCCCACATCGCATCAAAAAAGAATTCCTAATAGAAGGGTTGAAATTTATTTTGAAGAATAACTACTTCGTCTTCAAAGACAACTTCTATCGACAAAAATCGGGGACTGCGATGGGTACGAGAATGGCCCCCTCCTTTGCTAATCTAGTCATGGGATATCTAGAAATTAGTCTTTATCGTAAGGTTCTAGAAAAATACAGCAGCCCATTCTCCCTCTACATAGAAAATAACTGGAAGAGATACCTGGATGACTGTTTCATTCTTTGGCATGAAAGTATACAGAGACTTAAAGAATTCCAAGCACTTATAAATGGACTTGACGTAAACGTTCAATTCACGATGGAATATAGCCACCAACAACTTCCCTTCCTCGACATCCTCATTAAGAAATCTAACAACGTAATAGAAACAGATATATACTATAAGCCCACTGACTCCAAGCAATATCTACCATGCCACCCCAGACACACCAGAATGAATATCCCCTTCAACCTAGCAAAAAGGGTATTATTATAGTTTCTAATGCAAACATCAGAGACACACGACTACATGAACTAAAGGATACACTCATCACCAGGAACTACCCACCTTCACTAATTGACATATGCTTTCAACGTGTCCTTCAACTCAACATCCAGGAACTCAAACATCCCAAATTAAAGAAGGATTTACAACCAAAAGCCCTACCATACATCTCCACACACAACCCCCTTAACAATGAAGCCTTCGACACCATCCTTCAAAACATTCCCCTGCTCAAAAAGGACCACAGAATGAACTTAATCCTCCAAACACACACCATCATAAAAAGCAAGAGACAACCCAAATCTATGAAAAATCAGTAAAAAAACGCGGAAAACCTAACTGTGTGATGTGCCTCAATTTAATTGAGGGACCAGAGTTCTCCTTCGAACAGGGACAACGCTTCACAATGAAAAGCAACTTCACATGTGCTTCGGAGAACCTGATATATGCACTAACCTGCTCTGGGTGTCAAAGGCAATACATAAGCCAAACAAAAAAACAGTCTACGTAAAAGGATGGCTCTGCACAGATTCCAGATCAAAATTCCCCAAAACAGGAAAATAGCATTCAGCCAACACATTGACATTTGCACCAATAACAAAAATCCAAGCTTCAGAATTTTTCCCCTCTACCAATTCAGGGACGATACAACCTGTAGCCAATGAATTAGTAAAGAGACTCTCTTTATTACAAAATACAGACCCCTTTTGAAGCATCTACAACAAACGACATATCCACCATGGCCTTAGAATAACACAAACATACACGCAAATATTAAAAATGATACACTCAAGAGATTCCCAAGAATTCATTTAAAAACAGTCCCAATCACTGCTATAATCCATAATGAGC
>NC_068996.1:6865266-6867664 GCF_001194135.2 Octopus bimaculoides | reverse complement strand
ATATATATATATATATATATATATATATATATATATATATACATATATATATAAAGAATGTAGTTGTATTAGCAACGGTTTAATTCGCTACACGTGTTTCAAGCATACTGACAGAACTATTTGATGCACATTGCAAATAGCAATATACATGTTTAATCCATCCCTCATTTGATCGATTAAAATGCTATATAAAGATAGGAATTAAGTACTATTTGTTTTCTTATCAAAGCCAGAATGTCTCTGCCAAAATTAGTATATATTGTATCAAAGTGGAATATGGTTCATGGCATCAAACTCAATCAGACTGACTAGATTTTAATTGACCAGTCCTTCCAATCAAAGAGAGAGAGGATATACTTATCAGATCTTCTTAGTATAATGGCATTTAGCAGTTGTGCTTCACTTCAAGATAGAATTAAAATTTAATCTGTGATGTCGCTCAGTACGTACAATAAGTAGAGAAAGACAAACTGAATAAATTAGAACCACCAAGGAAAATTACTATTTATTAAATAAAATAGTATCCATTAATGTTATTATAGACCGTTAGATGACTTTGAATCAAGTAAAATAACTTTCCATAAAATGAATAAAACAATAGAAATAAAACAACGCAAAGTAAAAACATTGACTAAAGAATCGATTCAGTAACTGTCAATTTGTAGACAATATAGATTATTAAATAAATGTTAATCCTAAGAAATATATGTTGTAATAGGCAACTAAGAAAATTGGATTAAAATTAATATAATTATATATACTGTATTGTTTATACTAAACCAAAAGGGGCAGACCAAAAGTATTATTTTGTTAGGATACACTAATCAGTAATATATTTATATGGGAAAGCTCTAAAAGTTCTTCTAAATAAGTGTGAATAACGTAACATTAATTCTTCCCTTTCATTTATTAGGCTAGAATTGCATTTAAGGATTTGTTGCGTCCCCTCGAGGCATAAGTTATGCCTAACATTCCTTCCATTATACGATAGGGCATTATATACTATCGACCATTCTATACAGTGTCTGATATCCCCCTCTCTGAAACTCCAGATGCACTTACTTAACGATATAACATTTTCCTTTCTTCTGTGTTTAAATAAAGATTTGTGACTGTATATTTAGATTTAAATCCTGTTTCGTAAGCGCCTATATGTACTTTCATTTGCTGCTACTGAACATTTATAAATTGTGTTTTATCTCAGGCATTGATTATTCAAGACCCAATCTAAACAGTTTCGACAATCATATAATTCGTTAAATCTATCATTAAATAATTTTCCATCAGATCAGTTCACATTCCTCCTATTACCTGTATGAGAAGTTGAGTTAGGAACATCCCGCCATATCATGATAGAATATTTTTGTCATATAAATGCTTTCCTTAACTGAACTCGATATCTGCGTTTTATTACATTCGACTCAAGGTTGTTTATTATTACCATTGTAATATGGGTTACTTAATTCCATTGCAGCCAAAGTTTCTTAATTTACAAGCATTATGTATTGCTATAATCTCGGCTAAGTTACTTGTGGTAGAATATACAAACTAAACAGTGTGTTTGTTAAATATACTACTATATTTGCTTGATAGTGGAACGTTTTTGTCCTGAGCCATGAAAAATTTACCTTGTATATTTGTGGTTACCTAGGATTCATACGGAGCGTTATACCAGATAAATTGTCTTAAGCGTGCACTCTGCTTTCTAGAAATGCGATTACCACTAACATTGTCATTTTTTATCGCTTTGTATATAGTTGCTAATAACGTTGCAACCCCTGAATATGTACTCCATCAGTTTTTAAAGGTGGTGGGAGAGTGAATTGAGAAAAATTTGGTTGTTATTTCCACTAGTTTGGGTGACCATATAGATGCTATTTCGTTGACTCGTATGCATACCTGTATATCCTGGTGACAACCACTGCAGTGATAAGTAAGGGAAGGTGGAAAAGATGGACAATGCAGATCTAGTCTGAGAGCCACGGCTTTGGTTCATCTATGCTTTTTGCGTAGTTCTAGATCAGCGCTGATCAAGTAAACTAATAATCAAACTAATGTGAGCCGTGACTATCTTGTCGATTTAAAGTTATTTGAAGTCGTTGTCGTCGTCATGTTTTGTACACCTTTACAACTGTTTTGGTAATACAGCAAAAGTCTTCCCGATTAAGTGCGCGTTCTCCTATCGGTTGAATCTATAGCGTTACATCGTTCTGACTTTCTCATAGAATTTTCTTAATATTTAACGTACTTATTTATTCAAGTTAGTATTGGGCGATATTTGAGAGAGACATTTGGATGTTATTTCTTTTAGATCGATCTAGTATGTAGTAGCTTCATAGTTGATGTTGTACTTGAACTGTGCTTCCCTAAAATTTATAATTGTATATGTGTGTGGATG
>NC_068996.1:6860101-6864550 GCF_001194135.2 Octopus bimaculoides | reverse complement strand
GTGGTGGTGGTGGTGGTTTGGAAGCGTTTCAAACATTTCGATCTCACGAGTCGATAATTCGATTGCTGAAAGCTTTGTCTTATGGCACGATTCAATGTTCCGTATCAATATGCTGAAAAAGAGAGAAGAAAAGGAAATTGAAGAGAGAGAGAGTGAGAGAGAGAAAGAAAGAAAGAAAGAAAGAAAGAAAGACTTACCTTTTGAAAATAAGACACGCATCCATTATTCCACCTTGATAGCTGACAGATTCTATTAACACCTCTGTGAGAGCATATTTCAACAAATATTTATCTATAGTAGTTTAACCCTACAATAGAAATGAATTTGGATTTTGAAACTAGCAATCGTTGAGCGAGACGCATTAAATCAATTCTGTAATCAGAAGACATCTTCCTGTGACGTTCAACACACAAATATATACAATAATGTTTAACATTTCAACATGATTTAGTTTTCGCAACGTTTTCAATATGTGTTGGTGACTTTGTGGAACAACGTCAGCTAATTTTCTTGTTGATAAACACAGTGTTCAAATACAAAACATAATCTTATGTCCATGTAAAATGCATTTTTTTTTTTTAATGTATATATATCATCATTTACATTATTTACATTACATTTGACGGATAATTGTCCTCATCTTGCTTGTTGTTAACTCAACGTTTCAGCTGATATACCTTCCAGCCTTCATCAGGTGTCTTGGGGAAATTTCGAACCTGGATTCTCATTCCTAAGGTATTTTTGATGTTATTATTATTATTATTATTATTATTATTATTATTATTATTATTATTATCATCATTATTCAGGTCACTACGCCATATGCCCACAGGCATTCCAACTCCTACTGCCTTTATCCTTTTCAGATGGTTTGAAGCATGGTACTCCCTTCTGTACTTGGAATTTCATCCAGTTTTAGTAGGATACGATGAACTGTTGAGCTCATGCATCATACATATATTACTGAAGAGTCAGGAAATGCTTTGACCACTGATGTGGGATGGACACCTTATGTATCTATCTGCAGTGCATAAGGGACTCTGAACTTGGTTGGAAGGGCCATATACCATATCCAGAGTCTCATGAAACTCTTTGCAATCACCAGTGTCTTCACAAAACTATATTCTCTTTGTAAGGTTGGTCCGTCACACGCTTTGAAAACCACAAAATCTACACTGAAGCTCACTGCACGCAAGACAGAATGCTGCTTCCGTAATACAAGAAAATTGAGCAAGCTATTTCTGTTGGGTGAATCTCATACCAGCTATTAACTCCTGAATCTCCAGGCTGTTTTCGTTGAACCAGTCTTTGCTCGTCTCTTGAGAAAATTCTAGATCTTCTTCAGAGGTCTGCAGTACAGTGATTTTAAATGTTTCCAAAGCATTTCTGAAAGAGAAATCTGTAAGGAACTTAGAGTTCACAAGCCTTGGCTGAAAATTTGCCTTTAAATCTTTATCAAACTGCAGCTTCCCAACTTGAAATGTCTTCCATGGAATGCCTCCTTTCTTTGTCTTGGATTTGGAATAAAGGCTGAGTTTGCTGGCGGACAATACAGCTTTGCCACTCTGGGAATTAATCAGTTCTGCAAGACATCCCAGACGTCTCTTTGACACACCAAATGTAATCTATGAGGTGCCAGTCCTTAGAATGATGACGCATCGAGGTTGTCTTAAGACTGTCATTGAAATGGAAAAAACTCTTATTCGCTTGATAATTCATTAACATGTTCTTTTACATTTGTACTAAAGAATTCTTTCTCTTTCTTCCCTTTTTCGTATTATTGTAACAGGGTTTCTTCCTTCCTACACCTTTTCTTTCAGTTAAACCTGTCTTTGAATCACAAATTATGTGTGATTCCTCTTCTCCCAAGTTTTCCTTTCGCTTTATTTCTTTGTTGTTTGTAATATTTTGTTTCCTAATCCATGATATTTTCACTTACGTTTGTCGCTTAGTCAGACATGGCCAATGCAACGACCAAGTTTCTCTTCAAGGCTGTTGAATCTAAAGGAAAGAAGAGGAGGAAGGAAAGGAGAGAAGAAATTATTCTCATACCAGAGAATTTTCAGACGGGGTCCGAAAGTTTGAAAGCTTGCGTGCCTGAAGGCACCCAGTGACCAAGTGATTGTATTAATAACTATACGTATACGATTCTCTTCTATTTTCTTAACATACTTCCAGTCTTATAATTCTATAATTGCCATGTCTACTAAATGTAAGCATTCTCTCACTACTCCCCCCTCTCTCTCTCTCTTTCTCTCCCTTGCCCTGCTCTCTCGTTCCTCTCTCTCTCTCGGTACCTTTCTCTCTCCTTTTCTCTCCCTCTCTCTTTCTCAGTCCCACTTTTCCCTCTCCTTCACCCCTCTTTTCCCTTCTTTTTCGCTCCTCTTTTTTTCCCTCTCTCTTTCTTTGGTTTTTACAGTCTACCAAACACGTTGTATTATCTTGCACATATTTAATAACATTCTGGTGCATCTATCCATTTCATCCTAATCAATATTTTTGTCCACCGAAGGAAGTCTGCAGATTATAAAAATATTGATAATACCCAGGTATTGATTTCTTTAATAGAGTGTTCCTCTTACTTAAGTTTGCTTCTAAGATATTCCTAAATCTTCTCTTCGATTCCTCGCCAATTTATTTTTGTTTTCATTCGGTTTCGCCACGCCATCTTACAATTCATATAAATATTTATATTCTTCACTCTTCTTTACTTTCTGTCCTTCATGGGGCGATAAAATAAATACCCGTGAGGTACCTGGATGCGATATAATCGACTCTGCACCACCCACAAAATGTGACTATGTTTCTCAATCAGATTTTATTGTTCTAAAGAGACATGGTTGTGTTCTTGTTAAATATTCTTGTTGTTGCTGTAGCTGTAGCTGTTGTTGTTGTTGTCGCCGTCGTCATCGTAGTTGTTGTTGTTGTTACTGCTGTTGCATTTGCACCCTTGAAGTTCGTACCGTGGTGGTGGTGGTGGTGGTATTGTGTGGGTGATCGTATTGGGTGGGTGGGTGGTGGTATTGGGTGGGTGGTGGTATTGGGTGGGTGGTGGTATTGGGTGGGTGGTGGTATTGGGTGGGTGGTGGTGGTGGTGGGTAGGTGTAGCGTCTATGTTACAGGCTCTCTCTGTTCAGGCTCTCTACGTTCCAAGTTCAAGGCACGCAGATGTGAACATTACCTTGCATTCCTCTGCAATGGATAAAATAAAGTACCAGTCAAACGCTGGTGTCGATGGAATTGCCTAACGCCCATCTAACGCCATCCTGGCTTACTGCCAATATTTGAAAACAGTCATTATTATTATTATTTTGTATTTTACTTCTCAGGTCTCTCGATTTTACTTTCTCCGATCAATTCTGCAAGAGCGGACTGCAACTTGTTGTCAAGGGTCTCACAGTGTCTCTTTCCAGATACTTAACACCCAAGTATCAATCTCAGAATCCTTGCTGTGCCTAATAGAGCAGTTTTTTGAGCATGTTCTTCCCTCCTGTCAATTCCAATTTCTCCGACATATTTCTCAAACTTGGTTGTTAGTGCTCCCGATACCCTGACAGCTATTGGGATGACAGCTACTTTCTTCATTGCCCACATTCTTGCAGTTCCTAGTCTGCATTTTTAGTAGTCTGTATTTTTCCGTCTTTTCCAGCTCTTTGTCACCTCTCCAGGTACGGCAATATCTATAGTCTTGGTTTCCTTGTTTCTTTTATTCATTACAACAATGTCTATTCTCCGAGCATCACATTGGATTGTATCACTCACAATATGTGAAATTATTTTATTTTTACTGCCATTCATCCTACAGAGGGGCTCTTATCTATTTGGAACCTGGTGTAATTAGTTCTCAGGGCTTGTTCTTGGACGCTGCATATTAGTGCCACTGTGGTCGTCATCGTCGTCGTCGTCGTCGTCTGAACCAATCATAATTAAGATCAACACTATTCCATCCCTGGCTGGAATCGAACTCGGAATATTGGGGTTATGGAGTGCATTTTGAGGTTTATAAGTGTAATATTCATATTAAAGTGTTTTATGTGGTACCGATTCATTCTGTTGATCATCTTTTTTGACGAAGAAGGAGGCTTTCCATCGCATTCTGCGAATGAATTGGCTGGTCTTCTAAAGAAGTGATAATATATACTCCTTTCTGTCTAGTACAAGTATATCTTTTCCCCTCTTCTCAGCACCGTCGTCAGCAATACGGATGATAGTTTTATAATAATAAATAATTTGGACAAATACGTATAATTAGATTAGTGTGTTTGAATATTGAGGAAGAGCATATATAAAGATGCATATAGATACGTTCATAGACCCAGATAATCACGCACACGAAGACAGACATACATACACACACACACACACACACACACACACACTAATCGAATTATACGTATTTGTCCAAATTATTATTTATTCTCTCTCTCTCTTTCTCTATCTCTCTCTCCC
>NC_068996.1:6853772-6859311 GCF_001194135.2 Octopus bimaculoides | reverse complement strand
ATCATCATCATCATCATCATCATCATCACCACCATCATCATCATCATCATCATCGTCATCGTCATCGTCATCGTCATCGTTATTATTATTATTATTATTATTATTATTATTACTATCATCATCATGGCCGTCAACTTGGCAAGCTACGCTTGATCTCACTCTGTGGATTTTTAAGGAAAAACACATAATACGTGCATTTGCACACCCTTGAAGTTTGCACCATCGTGATCAACAAGTTAATTGCTGTCGACTGGTGAGTTTCTTTTCCTGTTTTGTCCTCCAGTTTTAGGAGACAGGTCAAGTGAATTAATTTTTTAGTCAAAAGTTTGTTTGTGCTTTCCTCGTCAACATGGAGAAAACACAACAGAATACGATGACGCTCACGTGTGTGGGTGGGGGAGAGAGTGAGGAGCGTCATTAAACGTCAATAAGAGAGAGAGAGAGCGAGTGCGGCAAGCTTTGGCGCGCCATCTCCAAAAACAGACGACATGTCTGTTATTTGTCGATAAAATGTACAAAAATGACAGCAGGGCCAATTTTTTTCCAGAAAGATCTCTTAAAGGATCTTTGGAAAAACAACGGCTCCAGTTTCGACAACATTGTTCAAATTAGAAACAACACTTTCGAAAATATAAACAGTAAAGGCCCATTCGTGTACGAGGCGACGAACTGTGTCGACACAACAGCAAATATAACAACAACATCGGTAACAACAACAGCATCAGCAACAACAACAACAACTACAACAGCAATAGCAGTGGTAACAACAACAGTAGCAGCAACAACAACAACAACGATAAAACCGACAAAGCAACTGAGCAACAAACCGATGCAACGGCTTGGAATAGCACTAAACTTTCCTTCACAAATGTTACTAAGTCCTCTCTTCAGAGAATAAAATTCTCTGTAGAAGAAGTTAGAAATGCCAGACAGCTAATCGAGTGAGATGCGCTAGCTGTCATACTAAATACCTCCATCGAAACTATTCAAAGTACGATACGTCTAACAGTGAGGTACCGTACAATTGGATTCAAGACACGGAGGGTGGACAGAGCCACATATGCTCAAATACAAAGAGCTTTAGATTCTGTCTGGAACCTAAAGTGAGTACGTACAGAGAGGAAGGATGGTTGAGGTGAGATTCCGCACAGAGGAGAAAGCTAAATCTCACTCTCTTAAATCTCTCAAATGTGAAGAGCTGTTGTTGGTTGCCTTCTACTGCGGCCAGAGACTTACCAAGGTAATCATACAACAGGTGCCACCAGAAATAGCCGTTTATTGTCTAATTGCTGCAGTTGCAATAGGCATCGACGAAAACTCGAAAATCCACGAAGTCTATCAGACCAAAAAGGAGAATTTGTCCGGGATGACGATAGAAGTCCTCATCCAAACCCAAAAGAATGTGGATCGCATCCCAAACCAGATCTATCTTCGTGGAGACGGCATCATTCCAGTCAGAGTGGATGGAAGGAAGGCAAAGTGCCATATTTGCCTTTCGACCACTGATCCAAAAGCCTTCTGCCCTAGATTGCAGGAAAAAGAAGCCGAGCACCTCTCCTCCTAACACCAACAACAGCCACCAGAACTCGAACGACAACAGCAGCAGTACTATTACCATCAGCAGAATCAACCATGGCAGCACCAATACCAACCATACCGACAACGAGTTCTCTCAGACACTTCTCAGCGCCGGAAGATGTTCCACTTCCCGATGCCGAGCAAGCGGACATCAAATGTGCAGAGTCTGATCGGGACGAGGAGTGGAAAATAAAATCAAAAAGAAGGAAAGACAAGAAGAAAAACAAATCTATGGACAAACAACAATCTTCATCCACATAAGCAGTGGAGAAGAAAAAAATAAAAGCAACAAAGATGAATACACCCAAAACAGACACTACATCGCCACCACTACCACAAACACTTGAAACACTACCTCAACCAACAACACCACAACACAGCCCATCTCACACACAACCACAGCAAGAACAACCACCACCACCACAACATCAACAACAACAGCAGCAACAAACACAAAGTAAAGAGACTAGTGTTACAAACTACATGGCAATAAGCTCAAAAAAATTAAAATTTGATGAATTACATAAAACACACACCAACATAACACAAACAGATTTTGTCACACTCACAATCTCCCTACCTACACAAAAATCGTTCAAACAACACAAAACATACACACACCTAAAAACCCAATTCCCAAAGGAAATCGGAGATTTTCGATGGAATATCACCAAGAGAATACTTGGTGATTTGCTGGTGGAAACATCCCAATTCAATATGAGAAACAGACGAACTGTCCTTCCAAACAAGACCAAGTTTTCGTTTTCTTTCCTTTTCTTTTTCTGACAATGTGGTCGTGCACAGAATAGGCAGCGTGAATACACGTGGCTTGGGGTCGCCTTGGAAGCGGGGTCACCTGCTCAACGACATCAAGGCATTGAATGTCGATGTGGTGGCCATTAGAATTTCCGACTCGCGGGATTTTCAACCCATTTTCCGTGACTATGAGGTGTACGCATCTCTAAGTCGTCCGGGAGCGGGAGGTGGAGACGCCGTGATGGTTCGGAAAAAATCTGGATCTTGCAATATGGATGATCTTCCTGGATCCGGAAGGTAAGTCGGTAGTGACCGGCAACGAAGGACATACTTTCAGACTAGTTGCCGTCTATGCCCCGACAAGGACAGGACGACCAGATTTCTTCAGGAGTCTGGAAACTTTCCTGGGAACGTCTCGCTCTTTAGTGCCAGTGGGTGATTGGAATCGCGTTTTAGATGTACGGTGGGACTGTGTGGATTTATCCAACAAGGACAGGGAGGGTGAAAAAGCCGTGCAAACCTGCTCAGATAATTCCAGCTATCTGACAGGTATCCACTGGATTTCCCTTATGTGCCAGTGTAGACCTGGTGAAACTGCATCAAGTCATCCAGATCGTATCTAGAGAGGGTATTCTGTAGAGAAGTTAAGGATAGCATAGGTTGTCCACAGTTTAAAGTAGTCGACTACACAGACCTATAATTTGTGATCTGTACAGTCGACTTAGATAGGCTTCATAGACAGGGGCCCGGTTACTAGAATTTGAACGCATCGTTCCTGGTGCGCAAAGATTTCAGGGACCGGATTAATGAATTAGTTAAGCGGACGTTGACGGGAGCAATCATCGACAATAATGGCAGTACATCCTGAAAAGGATGATTAGAATAATAGAATCGATAAGGTTTAGCAAAGGACTAGTAGTAGAAAGAAACAGAATAGAGGCAAAGCTAGTCAGGAAGTTAGATGAAGCTTTTAGAAAAGGCATCGCGACCGACGTGCTCGCAGCGAGATTGACATTCGACCAATTCTTCAACGCAAAACACGATGGTTGTGTTGTCAGAGCTAAGGCACATGCTCTTAGACAAGAAGGAACGAAAGTTTCCAATGGGCCCGAGTGGTAGAGACACGGCGTGGAAATAAATCCACGATCCGTTCCTTGCCGGACGACGATGAGCAAATGATAATCGATCCGAAACAGATGTGCGCTGCTTTTCAGCGGCGCTTCGCTCAACTGTTCAGGAGTAGCGACGAGCCGGGTCGCAGGATGGATTTTACGTCCTCTCTCGACGGGCTGCCGCGGTTCTCGGTGATGGAGTGCTGCGAAAGTCGATAACAGCCTTTGAAATACGGAAGCAATGGCTAGCTGCACGAGGGGTATATCGCTTGTTTGGGTGGTCTGCTCTATGAGCTTTACGTTTAAATGCCAAACTTGTTCGGCGACCTCTTATAGGAGTGGCTGTGTGGTAAGTAGCTTGCTTACGAACCACATAGTTCCGGGTTCAGTCCCACTGCGTGACATCTTGGGCAAGTGTCTTCTACTATAGCCTCGGGCCGACCAAAGCCTTGTGAGTGGATTTGGTAGACGAAAACTAGAAGAAGCCTGTCGTATATATGTATGTGTGTGTGTGTGTGTGTGTGTGTGTCTGTGTCTGTCTGTCTGTCTGTGCGCGCGCGCGTGTGTATGTTTGTGTGCCTGTGTTTGGTCCCCCCACCCCAACATCACTTGACAACCAATGCTGGTGTGTTTACGTCCCCGTAACTTAGCGGTTCGGCAAAAGAGACCGATAGAATAAGTACTAGGCTTCCAAAGAATAAGTCCTGGGGTCGATTTGCTCGACTAAAGGCGGTGCTCCAGCATGGCCGCAGTCAAATGACTGAAACAAGTAAAAAGAGAAAAAAGAGTATCGCAGTTTGATTAGTGCAGATTCGAACCTCTCGGACCGTGAATCACCTATATAAATCTACAACAGAAACATATACTCGTATGTATTTAACATTTTTTATGCCACCAAATTTGTGTGTGTGTGTGTGTATGTGTGTTCCTGTGATCTAATGAACAAACTTTATTTGCATTAATTTATGATAATGCTGAACATACATACTATAGAAAACATGTTCACAAAATTTCTTACAAACTATAAAATTAATACTACTCGAAGAAGATTGCGAAACGGATGTAATTCCATGGAAGTCACGTGGTTAAACAAATATACATTCTCCTAAGGCTAAATTGAAATTGACTGTTTCTTCAAAACACCCAAATATTCTGCGGCTACTTTTTGTATTCCTATGTTTTTGGTAGAGTATGTTTTTGAAAGAATGTTTCTATAGTCGTTTTGCTCAGTTTTTGAAGATATTGGCCATGTAAAGAATTTTCTTGCCAATGTTTTAACATGACATTTTGTAATCCTGTATTTCAGTTTGTATTCAGTTTTTGTTGTTGTCTTCGTTTGTTTTTTGCTTTTTGTGGGGGGTGTTTTTTTTCAATAATTTCTGTTCCTGCCCCCCCCCCCTCGCTACCGCCGCATTCACTTTACGGCTGTCTGTTACCTCAGGCTCTGCTTTATATTTCGTGGCTTTATGAAGACAGAAAACAGATTTTTGTTTTGTTTTGTTCGTGTTTTCGATAGCTTTTTGTATTACTTTTCCATGTTCTGTACTTTATATTTTTGTAGCCCCACTGTGCGTATTTTTTTCTTTAAATAATTTTCTATTTCAAAAGACTCTCTACTGCGTAGTGTGAGTGTTTAGTCACGGCAAATGTTTGATATCTCTGTGTGTGTTTATGTGTGCCTTGTATGTGTATTTATGTATGAGTGGAGACAGAAAACTGGAGAGACGTGGAGTAATAACCAGTGCATTGGTTCTTATAACAAAAATGCATTGTAATATTTGCACCAACAAGATATGTTCCATCAATAGACTTAAGAATTGATGAAATAAATACTGAATCCAGTATTGTTATCGATAATGTCAACTACTATCTTTAAAGGCAGTACTCTATCATGACCACAATATAATGACAGAATCTAGCAAAAAACATGCATATATATATATATATATCGACGTATATATACGTATATCCGTGTGTGTGTATATTGTAAATGCATATATAGAGCGAGAAAGTAAGATAAACATAGATGAGTTTTGTGTGTGGGTGTTTATAGGAGAGAGAGGCGAAAGACTGAGAAGAGAGAGAGAGAGAGA
>NC_068996.1:6851442-6853251 GCF_001194135.2 Octopus bimaculoides | reverse complement strand
TAATACGTTTGCAATGACACCCCGGTGTCACGCCATTTCCGCTCTGCCTGTCAATCCTTGCAGCAACACCCGTCCGTGTTTGGATTGTCCTTGCACAGGGGCCATCCGGAATCCCGTTTGCGCCGTGAACAGGGATTAATCTTCTCTCTTTGCTCCTTTGCGTCACATAGACTCAACTCCACTCCCCTCTTCATCTAACCCCTCCCCCTGTAATTCCGAAATATCATCGGACTATAGATAACCAAGTTACAACAGGTATATAGTCCATTTTTTGTTCTATAGTGCATTGTTGTACCATTCTAAACTTTTTATTCTTTACAAACATTACACAATGCTTCAAGCGAACTACAATACTCTCCTATTTTTAATACTTATTTTTAGCCTTTTATCCGTATCTTATTTTTATTCCTTTCTCTTCTCTCTCTCTCTCTCTCTCTCTCTCTCTCTCTCTCTCTCTCTCTCTCTCTCTCCCTCTCTCTTCTCAGTCTTTCGCCTCTCTCTCCTATAAACACCCACACACAAAACTCATTTATGTTTATCTTACTTTCTCGCTTTATATATGCATTTACAATATGAATTCATCATTCAAAATACTGCCAAAACTCCGCCTTGATTTAACTAGGATTTTAACTAAGGACTTGTATCTTCATGGAGGTACCGACCATCATCCATATCCTCTGGGAAAAAATGAGTTATGGACATTATTTTCCTGCCTATAATTCTTCTAACTACTTTTACTCTTTATTCTTCTATTTATTCCTTTATTCTTCTATTCTATTCCTTATAAACAGTGAATTTTATTCCTTGTAAACTATAACTTTTTGCTCTGTCTAAAATATTCATACCTTGTCTCCGATGTCAGAATGCCCAGTGTGTGGACATGCTAACCTACTGCTTGGGTTGTCCAAGAAACTGCTGTAAGACTTCAAATTCACCTTACCCTAATTAAATTATTCTAAATGACTTGAGATACTCGTTCTGCTTTGGTTTTGAGTTTTCCTCTAATATAATATATACCTACTATAACGAAACCCTGATATGGATCCCTTGATCCAGCCTCAGCTGTGATCTTGGAACCAAACGGTCGACCAACTAAAGCATTTACTTAGCGTACCTCTTCGTGTATTTCACAAGTGAACTAAACCCCTTATATGTATATATGTATATATGTATGTATGTATGTATGTATGTATGTATATATATATATATATATGTATGTATGTATGTATGTATGTATGTATGTATGTATGTATGTGTGTGTATGTATGTGTGTGTGTATGTATGTGTGTATGTATGTATGTGTGTGTGTATGTATGTGTGTATGTATAGTGTACATATAATAATATTCGAAGAAAACAATGCAAAAGAAAGAAGTTTGATAAATAGGGTATTATGGGTAAAGAGAGCCGTAATGTTTCGAACGTTAGTTTTTCATCAGCAGGAAAGAAAGAGGGAAATGTAAGAAGAGTGAGAAAGGGAAGCAGTTAATGTGTTCAAAAATAGGGGGAAATAAATGTTAAAAAAACTAGAAGAGAATGTTGTTCTATGGACGGAAAATTAAGAAGACTGGGACCCAGGAAGGAAGGAAGGAACAGATGTTTAGATGCATAAATCAGAGTGTATCTGTACCTGGAAGTAGGCATAAGGCAAGACGGTGTGTATGAGTGTTGGTGTAGTGCATGCAGACAGACAGACAGGCAGGCAGGCAGGCAGGCAGACAGACAGACAGGCAGACAGGTAGACAGACAGACAGGCAGGCAGGCAGACAGGCAGGCAGACAGGCAGGCAGACAGACAGACAGGCAGACAG
>NC_068996.1:6846332-6850638 GCF_001194135.2 Octopus bimaculoides | reverse complement strand
GATAGATAGATAGATAGATAGATAGATAGATAGATAGATAGATAGATAGATAGATAGATAGATAGATATACTTGTATGTGGATATCGAAGTATTCTAGGCTTGGTTTAGGGTATATATGTATGTATGTATGTATGTGTGTATGTATGTATGTATGTGTGTGTGTGTGTATGTATGTATGTATGTATGTATGTATGTATGTATGTATGCGCGCGCATGTATATGTGCATGCATGTATGTGTATGACGGAGTCAGTGAAGGGAATCATATGCGTCGCCACAAGTTCAGATAGAATGGACACTTTACCTTGGATGTTTGTTCCAAATTCTTATGGAATACTTTGTGTTGGTTTTTGCTAGGGTTTTTTTTTATTTTACTTATTTGTCTATTTTACATTTGATGTTTAGAAGCCACTCAAAGGCAATGATGCAGTAGCCCTTTTAAAAGGATATCTTTCAGGCTGTGATAGTAGCTTTGCTCTTCTGGCTTATGATCGACAGTAGCTTATGAGGATTTTGTAGGGTGCAACATACGTTATTATAAAAGAAAAGGACAACATCAAACTGTCGAGAGAAATTTAAGTGAGATTTAAAATTGAAACCATTCTACAAATTGTAATGTTAAAATGCTACAGCAAAACCCTCGACCGGTTATACGAAGTGTATGAAGAGCTACTAGGGTGGATATCAATTGCTTACATTTCAGTACGAAACAGTCATGTCTGCCTTGAAAAGAAAATTCTGTTTTTGACCTAAAAATTAAACCAATAAAAATAGTCAGTTAATAACAGTATCAACGTCCCTATAGAATTCCCTTCCCCCTTGAGAAAATTGCTAAAATTATGATTCACTTCTATAATAAAATTTATAACAATAACACAATAATGGGACATAAAAAGAATTCAAGATAACTTCACTATTTACATCAAAGAGTCACTAAAGGAAACCACAAATCGTTTAAAAAAATACTGACTCAATGTTATCGATGATCGATTATGTCACTAAAAATATGTAGTATAAATTGATAAACTTCCTTTTTTTTTTACATTGAATGTCTTATTGCATTGTGTTGTAACTACCATTTGCTAACAGATGGCAGTGACCAAGATCGATGGAAATAAGGAAAGCTCTTAACTAAAATGGATCACTCTGTGTAAAAGAACATCAACAGGATACGGGAAAACATCTCAGTTATACGAGTATGCTATTATTAAATGCAAAATAAATCATGAATTCACAGACCACCAGCTGCAAATCTATAATAAGCAATAGAGAATCTACAGGAACTACTGGAAGGAGACTCTTTTGCAAGACAACTAATGGCCTCTAAACGCGAACAACCAAGTGTCAAGTCTACACTTTGTTAGTGCAGGAAACTACAAGAAATTAGGACTGTTAAACCTCCAAACTACACACCGAACTAAAGGCCATACTATCAAAATTCTAACTTCTCCTTTTCATGTTGAAAAAGCAGCACAAGCGCGAGGCAACATTGTTAAATGAGTTGGAGAACGATGTGTAATTTCTCTTCTAAAACTTATAACATGACCAGTGAAACTCTCCTAACAGTTGGAAACTACGAAAAAAAACCTGATAGTCAGTTATCAATACGAGAAATTCATATTACACAGGAAGATCTTTAAATTCCATCTTCAAACAAAACAAAAAAAGAGAAACAACGGACCGTTTGATGCGTCAAACTTGTTCACAGGATAGTTATGCGGAAAACACTTGTTAAGAAACGGGAGAATTTATGACAGGCTCATAGCATGCATATATGTTGAAGTGTATCAGTTTTCTTCAATCTATTTATCCAAGTAACAAGTAATTTGATGATCGATGAACCGAAAAGAGAAAAGTGTATAAATCTGAGATACAACTGCTCATCGAATGATCTGTTCTTGAGTCTGCGTAGCAACATCGCCGAAATCTATTGACAATATGGCTAGGCTAAAAGGAAGTTCTAACTATTATAATCAATGCTATTAAAGACTGAAAACAATATGGTTCATACAGCTGTCGCTAAGACCCGAGACGACTACAATAGTGAAACTAAATCAGGTTATTATCATAAATATTCTAGAACCACAGCTTATTTGTGCTGCTGTGTGTCCTAGCAGTGAAGTTCTTATCAGCCCTGTTGAGAAAATACCAAGGCCACATGTTAGAATCAGCAGAGAATAATGTCACTCACGTATTTCTAGTGATGGCCTGGAGCTGTATTCGGGAAATATTCACGACACCGAGAGACAGAAATGGTTGCAATATTCCCATGGGACACAATATTGGAGTTTAGTGAAAATAACTGTTCTTATCTGGTAAATAATCGAAGAAAGATTCTTGACTGGATGAGGAATATGGATATCAATGGCCTTTCTGTCCACCCGTCCCCAACCAACCAACAATGATTAATGCTACAAGTATCTCGGAAGTAATGAGAAAATTGCATAAGATGGTGCAATTAGTAAATTAAGAGTGATAAAGGAATACTTCTGCAACCTTCGGAAGGTCTGAGCTCCACAACTGTTTGCATTCAATTAGACAATATCAGCGTTTTTACTATACCAGTAGTTGTGCCGATATTTGGGGTATTAGACTGGACACTTGAAAATATCTGTACCTTTGACATCAAACTAGGAAAATACTAACCACCAATGGTAACTTCCACATCAGCAGTGACAGGATCCATACTTGATGGAGGGATAAAAGTCAGTCGGAACGGCCTTTAAGCACGATTCGTATCGCTCGAGTATTAGTAAACATACCGTAAATCCTCGAGTATCGTCCGCCCTTGAATATAATACGCAGGGGATTTTTAGGGGGCTGTACCTCTGAAAAACCTAAACCTTGTGTATAATACGCACCCTTTCTCTAACTTGAGTCGATGAGGTCTATATAACGTCCTTGGTTTGTGAAAATATATACAGTAACGTCCTTTATTATTATTGTATACATAACATAATACAAACGTGTAGCTTTTTTGTGCACTTTGTTTGCAGAAAATAAAGAAATAACAGTAATAACGTCAGTGAAAAATAAATATTAAGTAAATTGCCTTTACATATTTATCACTTAGAAAATTTTGCTTATAAAATATTTTTCATTTTTAACCTCATATATAGTACGCACTGGAAATTTTGACCTTTAAATTTTGAGAAAAAGGTGCGGATTATACTCGAGGATTTACGGTAAGTGGAGAAATGAGTAACATAAGTATATTACATGTACGCAAAAGTGAAAATATTAACATAGAGAGAATGGGTGAAGAATTATTTAATAAACATTGTGAATACACGGTTATGCCCTGCGACCGAGGCGTAGCTAGATTAACCTATTGGGACGGAAGTTTAGATGGGGAACAAGAAGTTATGTATGGGTACATATTCCCTCAGGTAAATGGTAACAGCACTGAATGTCAAGAAGAGTAGCCTCCCATGAATGTGAGATTCAAATGTAACATTTCACCTTGAGGATGGGATAAGGACACTATCAAACCACCTTTTGTGATAGATATTAGCGATCGTGGGTATACAAGTGTAGAAGATGCCATTCTCATCAGCAACAACTTCCCCATCACCACCTCCACCACAAAAGATCTTCATAGGAGTGTGATATAATTGTCAAAACCGTTCACAGTACAATTCGCAGGAAGGATTGTCCTGACTGCCGTACTAAAGTTTAGGAGGTGCTCATAGCAATGGAGATAGATGGCAAGGGGAGAATATATCTTTAATTCTTGTTCCCAAGCCTCTGTGAACAGACTGTGCCTACAAATATATTCTCCAATAATTCCTTTTCAATTTTCTTGCACCAGCTGCCCGAATACATTTTGACGAACTCATAGATTCATTTCCTCCCGTAGAAAGCGTTGTATAAAATCTGATGAAAGACGTCATCAATGATAAATCTGATATATAAACTGTAAATTATTCAATCATACTGATATCTCTCGTTTCATCAACGATTATGGTATGTCCTAGATACTGTCTCACATCATTTGCTATCTTTTATCTTTTACTTGCTTCAATCATTGGATTGCGACAACGTTGGGGTACTATTAAGATGAGTCTTAGTCGAACGAATCGACCCTAGTATTTATTTATTTATTTATTCATTTATTTATTTATTTAATCTGGCAATTATTCTATTAACCTCTTTTGCTGGACCGCTAAATAACGGGAATGTAAACAACCAACACCATTTGTAAAGAGATGGTGGGGAACGAACACAAATACAAACACACTAATATGTGTGTGTGTGTGTGTGTGTGTGTGTGTGTGTGTGTGTGTGTGTGTGTGTGTGTGTGTGT
>NC_068996.1:6844361-6846125 GCF_001194135.2 Octopus bimaculoides | reverse complement strand
TGTGTGTGTGTGTGTGTGTGTGTGTGTGTGTGTGTGTGTGTGTGTGTGTATGTGTGTGTCTGTGTGTTTGTGTGTGTCTGTGTTTGTGTGTCTGTCTGTCTGTGTATGTGTGTGTTTGTGTGTTTGTGTGATGGGCTTCTTTCAGTTTCTGTTTATCAAATCCACTCGTAAGGTTTTGGTCGGCCTTGGTCTATCTGGACTAAAGTAGATGCCACGCAATGAGACTGAACCCGCAGTCATGTGATGAAGAAGCAAACTTCTTACCACACAGCTATGTCTTTCCAGTTTTCTTCTAACTAAAAAAACATGTCTTGGGACCCAAGGTGTGAAAATCAATGGATCTAGGTCAGAATTTACAACCATAAGTTTTCGATTGATTGATTGATGAATTGATTTGCCAATCTCATTGAATTAGCTTGTAGATGGCTGAGTATTTCCATGTACATTTAACGTAATTCTCAGACAGAATCAACGTGACATCATGTGACAAGGCTGTGTCTTTGAATTACAATGTCTTAATCCAACAGACGGGCTTATACTCGGTTTTCTCTTTCCGTTTCAGTTACAAGGTATGGATCCACCCGACGCTATAGAAAATCACTCTTGTCCAAGCTACTACACAGAAGATTTGAAACTGGAACCGCAAGATTGCAAAGCAATCTTCATGATTATTTTCTCTCTCTCTCTCTCTCTCTCTCTCTCTCTTTCTCTCACTCTCTCTTTCTCTATCTGTATCTCTTTCTCTCTTTATCTCTCTCTATCTATTTATCTATCTCTTTATCTATCTCTGTATCTCTATCTCTATCTATCTCTCTATCTATCTACCTGTCTGTCTATCTATTTTTCTCTCTTTCTTTCTTTTACTCTCTTTAGTTTTCTCTTTCTTTATTTCCCTTTCTTTCTTCTTTTCTCATTCTCTCTGTCACTCTACCTTTACCTCTCTCTATCTCTGTCTCTCTCCCTTTCCCTGTCTCTCTATCTCTCCCCCTCTCACTCCACCTCTCTCCCTCTATCTCTCTCCCTCTATCTCTCTACCTCCATCTCTTCTCTCTCTATCTCACTCCCTCTCTCTTTTATTCTCTCTTTCATTCACTCTCTCTCTCTCTCCTTCTCTCTCCCTATCTCTCTTTCTGTTTCTTTCTGACCCTTACTCTCTCTTCGACGATGGAGTACTAAATACATGTTGTATATCAGAGTCGCAACATTCTCTCTCATGCTTTGCAAGTCTTGATAACTCAGTAAGTTTTACTCCATATTTCTCAGCCAGGTCCACGTCAAAATGATATCATTGAAATTTTCTATCTCTTACCTTTATTAATAAGAAGACAGAAGATTTTGCATTTGCATAATTCTTTCTTCACAATGATGTACGATAAGTTTTCAAAAATTTATTATTATAACAACAACAACAACAATCTCTGTATCTGTTGTCTCTCTCACTTTCTCTCTTTCTTTTTCGCTTCCTCTGTGTCCTTCCTCTCTCCCGCTTTTAATTTAACAATGTGCGTATGTATCTATGTACCAACTTTTCTTTCGATCTACTTTTCTTGCGGTGTGATAAATATTTAAAAACACAAAACGAACGCCGTCACCACTCACTGTCTCTTTCACTCTCTCTCTTTCTCTCCCACTCTTTCTCTTTTCTCTCTCTTTCTCTCCCACTCATTCTCCTCTCTCTCTCTCTCTCTCTCTCTTACTTCCTCTCTGAAACATTGAAAAACACAAAACGGACGCCACTCACTGTCTCTCTCTCTCTCTCTCTCT
>NC_068996.1:6842677-6844187 GCF_001194135.2 Octopus bimaculoides | reverse complement strand
CTCTCTCTCTCTCTCCCTCTTCTCCTCTCTCTCGCTTTGCCACTAACTTTTTCCTTTGAAGTAAGTATGACACACACCACAGGTACGTACAGAACCAAACAAAACTAAGCGTATTAATATATTATTGATAATAATGGGGGAGCATCATAGCCATGTGTTGAGAGAAATTCTTTGGGGTTTGGATAATTCACCTTTGGAAACGTGTGTGTTGTTCAACATCCTTAAACAACCCTCATTCAGGGACCTTTTGAGCGGGATGGGCTACTCGACCTGAAGAAAATTCTAACAGAGTCCCACCTGCGAGGTCATGCGCTGTTTATCTTGATATGAGATCACCGTGTCGCGCACATTTGGTTGTGATGCATGTGCCTGGTGTACCCTTATCAGACGGGTAGTCATGATGGGTATATTGGGCTTGGTATACTTGCACCCCAGTGTTACTTTGATGGAATGCACTGTTCTCTCACTCAATAATAGTAATGATAAGAAATACTGGAGTTGATTCATTCGACTAACAAAATTATTTAAGGCGGTGTCCCAGCGTGGCCACAATCTAATGACTGAAACAGATGGATAAAGAAAAATCATATAGCGCAAATGTGAATGTGTGTGGTTAAGGAGTTCGCTTTGCAACGACGTGGTTTAGGGTTCAGTCCCACTGCGCGGCTCTTTAAACTATAATATGCCTTTTACTATAATCCCGGCCCGACCAATACCTTGTGAGTGAATCTAGGAGAAGGAAACTGTGAGGAAGCCTGTCGTATAGACATGCATATACGTATGTATATCTGTGTTTGTGCTTGTTCCCCTCCACCGCTTAACAACTGTTGTTGATTTGTTTACGCTCCCGTAAAGTAGCAGTTTGGCAAAAGAGACCGATAGAGCAAGTAGCAGATTTTGAAATTAAGTACTTGGCCGTTTTCCTCGACTAAATCCTTCAAAGCAGTGCCACAGCATAGTCGTAATCCACTGACTGAAACAAGTAAAAGATAAAACAGCGATCGTAATTTTATTAAAGATGACAATACATATCCTTACAGGCTACACCCTGTGGACACTGACCACTCCATTCCTATTCTGTGAGAGATACTGATTGAACTAAAAGTAACCAAGACATATCTGTTTCTTTCATTATTTCGATTTAAAGACCAGATCCACTACAATTTGCATTCGATCTTCAAACTTCTACTAAACGTACAAAAGTTATCTCCCTTGTATTGAGATACTTTTTTATCTTTTAGGTAAGCCTAAGACTGAATTTTTACCCACTAATTGCTTGTGTAAACCTAGTTAATCGACGTCTTAAACGCGCTTTATTACATACATTTAAGAATCGTCTGTATGACTAATAAATATTCGATGTAATATGGTATACAAGACGAGTGTGTGTTAAAGAATAACTGACAATATTTAGTTACCTCCCTTTAGTTTCTGAATCAAAATTTTCATTCGTGTTGCGCTTTCTTTTTTTATCCCTTACATCAATCCTTACAATTCTTTTTTTATCCCT
>NC_068996.1:6841654-6842577 GCF_001194135.2 Octopus bimaculoides | reverse complement strand
AAGCCAGTCGCGTCAAGGTCCCTTCTGATTAAGTCATTCAGAGCAGCGTGTCGAGGGAATCGGCCCGCGCTAAGGCTGCGGGATAATGGATACAGGCCGAATTCGTCTGCTACCGTTCTGCAGCGACATTTGTACGGCTTTCACACGAAGAGACCGATGCGTTGGGCCACTCCGATACGGATGCATTTATAAGGGTACTTGTAGATGAGGAGAGCACCGAACTGAGCCATGCGCCGCTATTTAGCTGCGAAGCGGAACGGAGATAGACAAGGTGGTGCTGGTCGAGTGATGTCTAGCCGCTCAAACGTGGACCAGCATCTGATGACGTTCCAGTTGCGTAAAACACAGGCACAGCATTTTGTAAACTCTTTATCAATGATCTATAGATGCCGCCTTTCTCTTGAATTTTTCTAACCATATTCGTGTCCAGAGGGCAGCTGATTTCCACCACACAACGATATCGAGCGGGTTGTGTTTTAACCTGGTGGTATGTATGTATGTATGTATCTTCCATTTCTAAAATTATTATAAATCTTCCCCTGAGGAAAAAGTCGGTTTCCAACAAAGATACAAAGTTCCATCTTTGGGATGTAGTTAACACAGACAAATTCACATTTGGAACTTGAGAAAAGTCTTGCATATTTTTACCATTCCACTCAGATTGCATTTGTAATGTACGAATTAACCGGTCGATTTCTCTTTCTGAAAATCCCAGTTTATCCAGATTCTCCTTTAAGCATTTACCTAATGCTCCAATTATTATTGATATGAATATGAATTCATAGTCTGGATATAGAAGCTGGAGGTTTCAAAGCAGTTGTCCATAGATATCTTCTTTTTCTTTGATTTTCAAAGAGATATTTAAATCTGCAGGGCAGCTGACCTCTATGATGGTACATACCTTTGCCCCTCTGTCCCAAACA
>NC_068996.1:6840343-6841315 GCF_001194135.2 Octopus bimaculoides | reverse complement strand
CTTGGTACTTTGTGGCAATCTCCTGGTCCTGGATTGCAAATGCATAGCCTTCAAAGTGTGATGTAATGTATACATGCATGTATGTATGTATATCATTATTCAGTTTATTTCAAGATTTCTTGCCAATAGAGAAAAACCCGTTTTCTAACCTAGATCCAAGGCTCCTTCATTGGAATTTCAACATCAACAACAAGGTATTTTTGTATGTATGTATGTATGTATGTATGTATGTATGTATGTATGTATGTATATGTGCAGATTTGTATGTATGTATTATCATGCATATAGTTACATATCTAGACATGTTCATGTATATTTAAATGATAAACTTCTGGAAAGTTTTACAGATTTTTACTTTTCCAGTGATGGATTGGATCTGTAGTCTTGGAATTAGCTTTCTCCTTTCTGGTTGTGAGAAGCTTATGTATACATGTATGTAAACATATGTGTGTCTATGTGTTAGCTGAGAATGTTTTTTTTTAAAACAGATTTTTAGTTTTGTCAGAAAATATACATGTGGCGCGCATGCGCGTGCGTGTGTGTAGGTGTAGGTGGTATTGTTAAATTGAGAGACGAGTAAAATTTAAGAATTTTGCCTCATGATTTTTTTACCTCGGGTTTTCTTTCTTTTGATTACTGTGCGATTTCTATAGTGAGCGTCTTCAATTACTCTAGATTGTGCTTGACTCTGTGTGTGTGTGTGTGTGTGTGTGTGTGTGCGTACGTGTGTGTTTGTGTGTATGCGTGTGTCTGTGTGTGTCTGCGCGCGCGTGGGTGAGTGTCTATATCAGTGTGCATGTGTGTGTGCGCACGTAAAGTGTGTGGATCTTGCGTGTGTGTTGTCGAAAAAGACAAGAAGTAATAGGAAACATTAAAAAAACAATAGGTTTAAGCGAAGTTTTTTGTAGTTTCAGTTAATAAATAGTTTACAAAATGATAGCTTACAAAAGATTTACTTCTTTGCACTTTACT
>NC_068996.1:6830156-6834724 GCF_001194135.2 Octopus bimaculoides | reverse complement strand
GTCGAGACCTCCCTCGCCACTTCAGCCGAGTCGAAGTGCACCTCAACCGTTGCACTTCGTACTCCGCGATTGACGTGGCGGACCTTTGGCCATATTGGCGCCAGGCACCTCTCGACCAGTTCGTTACGAACCTCAGTAATCTTTTTTTCTTTTATATTGTATACCTTGTATACTACTATCTTTTCCTTTCGGGCATTGACAGTCTCGGGTGGTGGAATCAATTTGGTTTCACCATCCACCTTTTGTATGTACTTCCTGAACGCGTACAGACTCTCTTTTGCAATTTTCAATTCAATGGTGCTTCCACCTACAGCCTGAGAAAAACTTTGCTTTGGCATATTTTCTCCCTGAATGGGAGCGTTGCTTTCGGCTGTCGCCATTTTGTCAAAAAGACAAAAATAACAAACAAAAATTCTTGTCGCAAAGACAAATGAATGGTATTTTCCTGCCCCGTAGGGCGAAAACAACTGTTAAACAAACAGTTACAAAAATGTCTCACAATAACAGACGTAAAAGAACTCACACAGACGTAGCAGCAAAGATATTTGAATCAAGATATAATACTCCAAACAGGAAAATTCATGTTTTGTTCGTCTTTGTTGTGAGGTGGACAATTTGAACTGGTAAAGGAACGCGCAGTGTCAGTTGGTGAGGTAAAAAGAAAAAGAAAAATCGGAGTGGTGTGAAGTTGTTGATGTAAAGAATTCGGCGTGTGAAGTCCGTGACGAAAAGAACGCGGAGTGTGAAGATGGCAACGTAAACAAACAGGAAGAAGATAGCGTAAGTTGGCTACGAAGAAAGTGTGAAGATGGCAACGTAAACAGTCAGTGTCAAGTTGGATACGAAGACTGTCGGTGTCAAGTTGGATACGAAGCTGCGATGTGACCAGTCGAAGCGAATCCGAGCGACGTAGAAGCATATTACACAAGACATTCAATCAGGTACGACAACTTCTTCCACTCTAAGCAAATTGGCTTACTGGGCTAGCCTGCAGTTTCTTAGCTACTGGCTAGACTGTTGGAGCCGTGTTGGCGTCAGGAGGCCGCATTTCACAACGTTTTTGGTGTCAGAAGTGAGATTTTTATTGCTGCAGCGAGCCAATTATTCGTTATTGAATTGGAAGGAGTGCGCACAAGGAGGCAGGGCAGGGAAGGAACAAGTGTCTCTGGTTGCAATCGTGAAAATATTGCAAAACCAAAGTAATAAAGTGACTGAGTTTAACGAAGAGCAGAAAGCGCAGCACACATGTCTTCGGGGACAGCTAGACACATTCATAAGAAGAATGGAGAAAGGTCAACAGCAGTTCAAGAAAAAGCTTTGTGAAGAATTACAGCAGTACAGATGTGAGGTGAGTGATGATATTATATGGTGTTAGCAACATGTATATGAATATGCTTAATGAGAGAATGGAAGCCGTGGAACAGTTTTGTGCTGCTGATCCTCAGGCTGATTTGCAGAGAGTGTGCGAAAATGGTGGACGACATGTATTGAATGTTGAAAATGGCCAAATGTCCAGAGGTGCTCTTTCAGAAGCGGGTGTGCCTGCTGGTGGTCAAGGGGCAGTTTTGAGTCCTGGACGGAATCATGAGGCTCCAATATTTAGGCCCAGATCCAGCGAAGTGCAAGGCAACAGTAGAATTTCTATTAAGAAGAAGCCACAAGAATTTGACGGAAAAGTGTCATGGGAAGCCTACTGTGTCCTGTTTGAGATAAAGGTTGACCAGAATGGTTGGAACAGTAGGCAAAGAGCAGTTCAGCATGCTGCTAGTCTAAAGGGTGCTACAGTAAAAGTGTTGAGCCAGTTGTCAGTGGAGGACAGAAGCCGTTACTCTTCATTAGTTGAAATGTTACAAAGAAGATATGGCACTATGTACCAGAGTGAAGTGTACAGGGCACGAATTCGGAGTTGTGTAAGGGCTTGGGGGGAGTCACTACAATAGATTGCCCAGGACCTGGAAAGCGTGGCACATAAGACAACATCCAACCTCTTCACTCTTCTTCTGAAAGAGCAGTTTATCGACGCTCTGGGCACAACTGAATATCATGCAAGAGGCACTGTCTAGAGTTCTAGAATTTAAATCATATGTAAGGTCTAGCATAAAAAGTTTCCAGGTGGACTACAGTTCCGGATCCAAAGCAAGTATGGGGTAAGTACGTGAAGCAGGAAAACTTAATGAAAGTTGTTGGTATTGCGAAAAGTCAGGGTATAAAAGAGAGGGATATTTGGAGAAGAAAGAACAAGAGATGGTTGGAAGAAGTTGCTGGCACTGTTGGAAAGCAGGACACAGGAAGTAAGATTGTTACAGCTTGAAAAGAGAACAAAAGCTGGATGATAGTAGAAAGTTCACATCTGGGAGAGATTGCTGGACATGCGGTGAAAGGAACATCTGAGTTTTGACTGTCCTGTAAGAAAGAAGAGTAAAAAGGTAACAGAAGTTAAAGGAGAGTCGGAAAACTAGAAGGGGCTGGTGTTAAGGAGCAACAGCCAGTCGAATATTCCAAAGAAGCTCCATGAAGCTTTGGGTGCAAGGAAGATCAGTCCCTGTTAAGGTGGTAAAGCGGACCACAGCTGGCGGTGAGGTAAGAACATTACGGACGACAATGATCCCAGCAAGATCGGAATTACTGCTCCAGTGTAGTATGGATGGATCATTTGATGGCTGCCTTGGGATGGTGGAGCCGACAGAGAGAGTGCAAGATGAAGGCTGGAGTGATGGTAGGACGAACCCTGGTGGAGACAGGTGCTGATGAAGTGCTGGTTGTGGCAGCCAATTGTGGGACTGTGCCAGGCAGTGGACCAAGAGCAGTGTCGCCCGCGTACCTGCAGAAGAAGTGAAGTCAGAGGAAGTGGAGGTCTATCAGTGTATTTACATGGCCTGTTCGCACGGATTTTTGTCAGTGCTTGGATGACGCTCAGGTGTTGCGGTTGAGGCGGATGCAAGTGAGGTATGCAGAGGACCTAAACCTTGGTTGCACAGATCTGGTGGAAGACAAGAAAAATGTTCAGCAAATTGTGGAAAATGCAATTCTAGATAAAGATTTGGCCAAACACGTTTCTACACAAAAAAAGAACAGATCATCTGTTTACAGAAAGTCGTTGATGACTTGATGGAAGATGTTGGCAAAGCGACCAGAAAAGATGTAGATGATGTGAAATCTCTTCTCAATGTCAGGATTGTAAAACTAAATAAAAAGGTCCACTTCTTTGAAATGGAACGTTCTGAGAGAGAAATTGATATGAGAAGGTGTCCTGGAGATAAAAGAAATGTTGAGTCAGAATTACAAAACGTCCATCAAAACTTTGTAGAGAAGACTAAGTCTCTCAAAGAAGTCAAAGAAAAGCTTACACCGTGTTTAAAAGAAGCTTTAAAATCTAAAGATGACACTGAGAGGAAGCTTGACAAATTTGAACATCAGCAAGAACGTGATAGGGAAAACTTGGACCAGAAAATAGATCTTTTAATGAAAGAAAATGAAAAAACTAAAGGAGTAAGCGTCTTCGCCGAACAGTAACAACAGCCGACTGGCAAAAAATAAAATTTCAGTTGATCCAGGAAATTAACGAACTAAAGGTGAATATGTTATAAGCAAACAATGAACAGGAAGAGATACAGCGTAACCTGCGTAAAAGCATTGCTGTTATGAAAAAGGAAATGTCTTTCAACTCACAAGATTTTTAATTGAAACTGCAGAGTTTTGAAGATGGAAATCATTACACTATGGTAGAATTAAAGAAGCTTCTCAATTCAAAGAAAATAATTAGCAGAAGATGGAAAGAAGAATGCAGTACAATCGCAAAGAAATACGGTGAGAAAATAGTTCAAATTCAATCTGAGCTGAAGTTACAAAACTCGCAATTCTGAACTGTATGTATGTATGTATGTATGTATGTATGTATGTATGTATGTAGGTAGGTAGGTAGGTAGGTAGGTATGCGTGTGTGTATGTATGGATATATGTATGTATGTATGTATGTTTGTATGTAAGCATGTATGTATGTATGTATGTATGTATGTATGTAGGTAGGTAGGTAGGTAGGTATGCGTGTGTGTATGTATGGATATATGTATGTATGTATGTTTGTATGTAAGCATGTATGTATGTATGTATGTGAAAATTGCGAAAATAACTCTAACAGTTCAAATACTAAGAAATAAGCCTACTCAATTTCATTTTTACCAAATAAATTAGGAAAATGAATGGGTTATTTCCCTTGGTTAAATATATATATACCGATCCCTTCAAGGGCGAATGGGTTATTTCCTTTGGTTTTTAAACTAAAATATATTAGATATACATAAGGATCCCTTTTAGGGGCCATATTATTTTTCAACAATCTGAGTATGCCATGAGGTTTCCAGAAATGAGTTCTACTCACGTGTCGAGTTTCATCAAAATCGATAAAACGATGTAGGAGGAGTTAGTTAACAACTCCACAAACACACTCACAAACAGAATTTCCCACATATGTAGTAGATATTTAGATATACATAAGGATCCCTTTTAGGGGCCATATTATTTTTCAACAATCTGAGTATGCCATGAGGTTTCCAGAAATGAGTTCTACT
>NC_068996.1:6824643-6830062 GCF_001194135.2 Octopus bimaculoides | reverse complement strand
TATATATAGAACTTCCAACTAATCCTTGTATGATTTTATTTACTTAATTTAGTTGCTTTTAAGTATGGGATTTGGCTGGAAAAATTAGACTTCCATTTTATCATGTGGTGTTTCTCCCTAATAGCATTTTAATGCTTTTATCTTATTCTCTTCTTTTGTTTCTCTCTTTTGTCTTTTCAAAATTATTACAAGAGCTTCAACACACTCTTTTTGTTCTTTTTTTTTTATTATTTTTCTGCTCCATTGCCTCGAATCAAGCAAGTTAATGGAATTTGAATTAAAGTAATCTGGCCACTGACAGTATTTTCCTTCATAGAGAAAGGCTCTCCTGGTATCGTTTGTGAATTGTACAATTTCTATAAGAGAGAGAGTGGGAGTGTGTGTAACAGACACAGACAGACAGACAGATAGACAGACAGGGAAAGAGGAAGAGAGAGAAGCAGTGACCTGTTACAAGTTAATCGACCATGGTCACTTCTAAATATATTAGCATTATAATTGTTATTGTATTTGATAGCACAAAAGATGCACAGCATATTAGACACACTCTAATTTCAGCATCCATATATTCAGGGGAAAGATTTATAGTGCATTAAAGTATGTAGTGTAAATCCAACTTCGAAGATAGGACCCAGGATGATTCTGCGAGACTTCTTTTGGGAGGAAAATACTTCTTATATGACATCAGATATGCTAAATTGTTTTATGATAAAAAAGAAAAAATTCCTAAATAGGTTTTAAATCTTGTATCCTGATGAAAGTGCATAGGTGCAGGAGTGGCTGTGTGGTAAGTAGCTTGCTTACCAACCACATGGTTCCAGGTTCATTCCCACTGCGTGGCACCTTGGGCAAGTGTCTTCTACTATAACCTCGGGCCGACCAAAGCCTTGTGAGTGGATTTGGTAGACGGAAACTGAAACAAGCCCGTCATATATATGTATACATATATATATGTATGTGTGTGTATATGTTTGTGTGTCTGTGTTTGTCCCCCCAACATCGCTTGACAACCGATGCTGGTGTGTTTACGTCCCCATAACTTAGCGGTTCAGCAAAAGAGAACGATAGAATAAGTACTAGGCTTACAAAGAATAAGTCCTGGGGTTGATTTGCTCAACTAAAGGTGGTGCCCCAGCATGGCCACAGTCAAATGACTGAAACAAATAAAAGAGTAAAGAGCAAAGAGTAAAGAGTATGTCCTATCAATACTGGACAATCTCTGATCTTCCTTGAACTGAGACATCCCATCATAGAATTAGTTGTGATCACAAAAATTTATTGATAGAACGAATGCTCCATCCACAGTTATATGAAGATTCTACTTAAGATTTCTTGCAATTCCTCTTACCAGTTTATATATATAGCTGACGAACCTGGTAATTCCTGGGAAAGCGAGGCTTATGCCTTGGTTACATTCTCATAATTGTTTTGCTAATCCAATAACAATACAAAGTTTGTAGCCCTTAAAACGAGTTTTGTGCATTTACAGAGAATACCGAACTGTCTTACACAGGATCTTGTTTTTAGGAATTCCCAAAAAGTTATGAATACCCAAATTGTGAAGTTAGTTACATAAAATTATTGTTATGCAGAACTTTACTTTGTGAAAACGAGTCAATGTATATATTTCATAAGTTGAAGATATAAATTTGAGGAATTATCTGAATATTCTCAAATTTGGGTAATTTTTTCCTTTCTCTTTTCTCTTCTTTCTAATTCTAAGTTCTTAAAGTCAACAATTTAATAGGCTGATTCTAAATTAGTCTTGGTTTTTGCCCTGATTATGACTTCAAACTGTGTCTAGTAGTGGAATACTGGTTTTGGAGTTCTGGGTTTTTGAAGAGTATGGAGCCACCTCTTAGCGCTATTGTTCCCATTTCTATTCTGATCAAGAGCAGTAGCATCCATCAGATTCCCAGCTAAAGATTAATGAACAAATTAGTTAGGTTTATGGAGCTTGGTAGCTAGTGGGCCAAGCAACCCATCTAGGCGGAGGAAAACCGATTCAAACCTCTGCAGTCTTGCAGCCATACCGAGTCATATGAAAGACTTTTGGTGGAAACTCTGAGGAAAAGTCTGCAGTTGGAGCCCCTAAGGCAGCTCAACATTGTCTACAACTTCATTTTGGCAACTCTTGTGATAATGCTGGTGTCAAATTGCACCAGTTGTGCTGTTCCTTTGGATCCAACAGTGATTTGGAAATGGGGAAAAGCAACAACCTGTTCTCTATACCATAATACACGGGCTTGGATCCTATTAAACACCCTTTATGGAAGAGAAGGAACCTACAACAGCATTGGTACAGCCCATAAATGTGGCTTATGTGGCAGGGGGTATCATTCATGCATTGGTCTGTTCAGGTACAAATGATACTATTCAATGGGATGGACAACAGATGAAGGCCTGAGACTTGGTTTTTTTTTTCTTTTATCAGAAATCATGTAATATTGATAATCTAATCTTTAACTGTGAGAATTGATTATAAACATTAATCTAATATGCAAGAATCAACCTTTGTGTGTATATACAATTTTAATGCCTGCAAATATTGAAGTATACCTGATACATCAAATAAGGTATATATATATTGAATGATAATCATCATAGATTACAAAAGGGATAACCTCCTTAATCCCAGGTGATACTGAGTCATCAATGATTTTAGAATTATCAAGTAAAATTTTACATATATTCAGACAATCATTATTTTTAAAAGCAAAGATAGAGGGTTGTTTAATGGCATTTTCCAACAAGTCAACATAGTATGTAAAGTAAACATGAAATGTATTCATCCAAACATCATCACTCTCTTTCTAAATTCTGCTGCATTTTGCATAGAATTTTTGGTCCTCCAAAGTCATCTTGGTGTATAAGTCAACCTACATCTTTGGGCTGTAAATTTTGCCTTCAAAAATTCGACTTATATGCTGGAAAATACAGTATGATTTCTCTGTTACTTAAACTTTTTTATCTGCTTGACAATCATTTGATAAAATCTAAAAATTATCCGTCAAAACATTTTCAATGATTGCATTTCCCCTTGATAAGAATTCGTCTTTGATGTACATGAGGCTAGGAGATTATGTTTCCTCTTCAATATTAGTCAGATCAGAAATTCAGAATTATTATTGATGACTACATTTGATTTTTACAGATGCTTCAGTGATGAATGGAATAAGATAGTTTAATTCATTATCCAATAAACTTGCTTGACATGATTTTGGTAGGTTTACACTATATGTATTTCTTTGATAGGACAGTCAACTTCAGAAAAACAGCCAATCAAAAACCACCAGGCTTTGCCATTAATTCCATTGGCTGGAAGAAAAGTTCCCTATATTCCAACATATAAAAATCAACAGCAGGTGGGGATCCAGGTTTTTTTTTTTTTTTTTGGTGTTGCCCAAAAGTTTCAAAAAAAGTACTATATAAGGCAGAAATTACAACATGTAACAAATGTACACATTTTTATGTATTCTAACTTTGTTGTAGCAGAGACCATTATGCATATGAAACAGTAATGCTGTGAAACTGCTGGGAATAAAATAACAATGTTATTATATTTGCAACAGTGCAGCTAGAAAGGGTGTTGCCCAGGCAACTAGCGCAACACACCTGCATCCACCACTGGACAGGCATGATGAAATTTGTGTGTGTGTGTGTGTGCGTACATGCGTTTGTGTGTGCATGTGTGCATGTGTGTGTTTGTATGAGAGCACCCATATCTGTTCAATACTTCATCAACTGATTCAACATAATCAGGACCAGCAATCCATTCCAAGACTCTGATGTGCAGATCCATTAAACACGAGGAATGTACAAAAAAATAGACTCCCTTAAATATCAGCGGGAATCCTTAGAAGTAGTACACAGCTTCCGTTACTTAGGTGACCAAGTTAGTAGTTGGGGAGGTTGTTCTGAAAACATAGCTACTACAATAAGAACAGACTGGGAGAAGTTCAGAGAGCTAATATCTCTGTTAGTAAATAAGGGTTTCTCCCTCAAAGTGAAAGGTAGATTGTATGATGTTACATGCAATGAGACATGGGCTACGACAACTGAGGAATGCGAAGACCTGAAAGAGATGAACTCAGCATGTTCTGCTGGATGGCTTTATTTCCATCAACCAAATCGATCTCCATGTTCAATACTTTGTAAATATATACAATAGAGAATATGGAGACAGGTACATCCTCAAAATTTATTTCCTTTTATTATACAATTTCATACAGCAAAGTTTTATGGTTATGACGACCTATACATATTTCCTTGCAGCTACAAGGACAACCAAGACATTAAAAAAATGGAAATCAGAATGAATTATATAGAAATATCTACTCACGTGATAAAATAAGTATATAAAAAAAATTTCTCTCTCAGCAATTCTCTCCCCTTGTGGTAAGTTTCTCCCCCTCTTCAATTTCTTACCAAACTCTATTTCTCTCTGCCTCAGAGGCTGAAAACAACCACAGATGGTGGCAGCAGCAACAGCAGTCACTAGTCAAATTTCACACATACACACACACACACATCATCATCATCATCGTCGTCGTCGTTTAACGTCCGCTTTCCATGCTAGTATGGGTTGGACGATTTGACTGGGGACTGGCAAGCCAGATGGCTACACCAGGCTCCAATCTGATCTAGCACAGTTTCTACAGCTGGATGCCCTTCCTAACACCAACCACTCCAAGGGTGTAATGGGTGCTTTTACGTGCTACCTGCCACCCTTTTAGTCAAATCGAATTTTACACTTTATATTTATTTATTTTTTTCATTTCCTTTTTAAATTTGATCTTACGCTGCCAAAAAAAGTACTTAAAACGTTACTTTTTAAGTGCTTGTTGAGCATACTAAAAAGCATGAGATACTAAGAAGTACCCCTTTAAGTGATCCCTTTTAAACATTTTTATTCATTATTATTAATTTTAGATATTAGGAAACATGGACTAAAATATTATGGAATCCTTTTTAATCAGTAAAACTGCCAAAAATTTTCACTTAAGAGTATTTCTATTGCTTCTCAATACTTACTGAATTTATACACATACCTGCATACATACATACATACATGCTTACATACATACATACATACATACATATACACATACATACATGCATACATATACACATACATACATGCATACATACATACATGCATACATACATTCATTCATACACACACAAATACACACATAGATACATACATACATACATTCATACATACATACATATATATACACACATACACACATACATTCATACATTCATACACACACATATACATACATACACACACATAGACACACATACACACATACATACATACATACATACATACACACACATACACATACATACATGCATACATACATATACACATACATACATGCATACATACATACATGCATACATACAT
>NC_068996.1:6820511-6823011 GCF_001194135.2 Octopus bimaculoides | reverse complement strand
GTATGTATGCATATATGTATGTAGGCTTGTATGTATGTATGCATGTACGTATGTGTGTATGTATGTATGTATGTATGTATGTGTGTTTGCGCGTGTGTTTGTGTATGTGTAGGTATGTATATATGTTTGTACGTACGAGGGTGGGTGAAAATTCCATATTAAAGATAGTGATGCTAGAGCTGTGAAATCTTGCATACATTAATTTCAACACTTTTTATTAATAACTACATTGTTTTTTCCAGGTAAACTGACACTTGACTGTTCAAAGACGATTTCGAAAGTTACTTCTTGTGACTCTTCCTGAAAATGGACAAAATATGGCATTGTGGTGTTATCAAGTACTTACAGGAAAACAGTTTAGCCCCAAAAAACATTCAAGCCCACATTGTTGATACATAGGAGATAACGCTCCAGCTTTATCGACAGAACAAAAGTGGGAGGTTGAATTTAGGAGGAGAACGGTGAGTTTTGAAGCTGACTTACGGTCTGGACGTCAGGCAACTGCCACCACCAAGGAAAACATTGATTGTGTTCACCACATGACGATGGGTGACAGGCAATTGACTATAAATCAAATAGTCAATACTGTTAGCATATACCGAGAGAAAGTTGAAAATATTCTGCACCATGAACTTGGTATGACGGTGGTTTTTCCTCGAAGAGTGCCACGGCTTCTGACATCTGATCAAAAGTGCACCAGACTGATCGTATCAGGGGGAAATCTGACACTGTTTGAAGCAGACCCAGGTGGTTTCCTTGAACGTTTCCTAACCCAGGATGAGTGTTGAGTACATTACTTTGAGCCAGAGACAAAGAGACAATCCATGCAGGTTCGACTTCTTGATTAGTTACATATAGATACCATTTATCTCCGAGAAACCAATGAAGAGCCAAGGAAAGATTTTTAACAACAGTCACATCATCCGTCAGTGAAGCCAAAAGAGAATTCGAAACCTGGATG
Organism: Octopus bimaculoides; assembly: GCF_001194135.2. Classification (NCBI taxonomy): domain Eukaryota; kingdom Metazoa; phylum Mollusca; class Cephalopoda; order Octopoda; family Octopodidae; genus Octopus; species Octopus bimaculoides. Next base: position 6,822,050 of record NC_068996.1, on the reverse strand, counting down.
TTCACATTGTAAAAGTCAGATATAACACGTGAGTTTCAGGCTTTTGAATTAATCAGAGTAGCAACCTCCCATGAATTCTTTGGCCGCTCTTTGAACATGAGCTCCCAATAACCATAATAAGCGGCTTGAGTTGAACCTCTTCGATGTGGAAATGACTGCGACTCGCTCGATGCCTGAGCAACGTCGCTCTTTATGAAAAGAATAACAAGTTGAAGCTTGCGATCAACAGCTAGAGAGATGAATTCATGGTGACTTTTGCTGGGAAGTTGTTGCAATACTGAGTCTCCTGTCAAACTAAAGTCTCTTGTCGACCTGAAGGTCAGGAAACAATGAAAGTGTAAAGCAGTCGGGGCCGCAGAGTCCCAGCTAAGACATAGAGCGTTCGTGGGCATTGTATCTTGGGGAATCATAATACTTCACAATGATAAAGTGCAAAGAAAGGACAAGAAGCTACTGATCGGGAATGAGGGACAGGAATCAGTTGAGCAGGAACCAGCCACCAAGTGAGTTGGGATACATCAGGGAGCTTGACTAAAATGAGAATATTAATTCTTAATTAAGACTTTTTACAATATCCTGCAGAGCTTTTCCAACTTGTTCTACTTTGGAAAGTCAGAGTCACTAGCTTGCTCCCTATGCTTAAGGAGAGAGACGCAGGAATACATCTTCAGCAGCTGCCCAAAGCCCTTTGAAAGGCTATATAAGAGGGCTTTAAGGACAGGGTAACCATCTGCGCTACACAACAGAACTGCATGAGGATCACAAATACATGCACACACACACACACACCCACACATACACACATATGCACACATATGCGCTCACACAAGCATGCGCGCAGACTGTGGAGAGATAGGCCACAGCATCTGTATGACTGCAAAGATAAAAGTGTACCAAGCAATAGTGCTCACTTCCTTCTGAGATGGCTGTGAAACATAGACACTCTGCAGACTCCATATTAAATGGTTGGACCCACTCCTCTTTCACTGCCTTCTTTCAAATTGAAACATCAAGTGACTGGACAGAATCCCCGACACAGAGATTCTTACAAAATAACATTCTGAGAATAGAAACTTTACTTAACAAACTGAGGTAAGTTGGTCATGTGGTACACATGGAAGACACTCGCTTATAATATACGTGTATGTTTGTATGTGTGTATAACTGTACTTTTATGTACGTATACATTTGTGTGTGTGTGTATGTATGTGTTTGTGTTTGTGCGTACGTGTGCCTGTGTGTGTGTCTGTATTTGTGCTTGTGTGTGTGTTCATGTGTATGTGTGTGTTAAAGACAACCGTGCGAACTCAAAAAGGAGCAATGGTGACGAATGGAAAAACAGAGGACTCCTTTTATTTAAACGTGTCACACGGTCGAACACAAAATAATATATCAAAGATGATATACATGATATGTTATGCGACGATAACATAGATGACCAGTAATGAAAGACCACAACCGTATAAGATGAATAACAGAGATATTTATTGTAGCGTTATAGATGTATGTCTGTGTGAGAGTGTGAATGCGACATATAAG
>NC_068996.1:6818223-6819683 GCF_001194135.2 Octopus bimaculoides | reverse complement strand
TTTATAAGCCATTTAAAAACACACAAAAAACATTAGATTCACTTCAACATTTAAATTTAATTTGCCAAAATATTTTCGTTGCTTTGAGACCGCGACCTGTTCACTGACAAAATTCTGTGTTCGCAGCACGGAATTTTGTCAGTGAACAGGTCGCGGTCTCAAAGCAACGAAAATATTTTGACAAATTAAATTTAAATGTTGAAGTGAATCTAACGGATTTTGTGTGTTATTTTAAATGGCGTATAAACACCTTCTACGCTGCAATTGTTTTTGCTTCAGCACACGATCTCAGATCAGGTCACTTGCTATGCAAGTACATCTCCGTAATTTAAATTATGTGTTTCTTGCAAAACTTTTTCTCAGAATCCTAGAGTTCTTTAAACCCCACTTTTTAGAAATTTTGGATTAGTATATAATAAATCACTTGACCAAAATCTTACAGTGAGTGGGTTAAAATTCTTACGTGAGATAAAGCTATCTACTATAAGCATAAGTCCTAAATACATCGACACAAGTGCTTATTTTATTGAATCCGAAAGGATGAAAAGCAATTTCAACTCCGATGTATTTTGAACTCAGAACATAAAAAGCCGGAAGAAAGCCACGCTAAGCATTTTGTCCGACGTGCTAACGATTCCGCCAGCTCGCCACCCTCTTGAGCAAGATAATCAACCCGTCCCCCTCTTTGTTTTTGATGGGAGAGAAGTCGTGAGTGCATCAGCAAGCTCAGTCTTTCCCTAGTCATTCATTCCTTAGTCATTCCTTAGTCATTCATTCCTTAGTCATTCATTAACGTCGTTCGCTTCATTGCAAATATTCGGACGAGATCCTGAGCAAAGTTTTCCCGTGACTTCATAAAAACCCTCGAGCGAGGTGAATAACAACCTTGTCTCCTTCAATAGCATCAAGATCCGAAACACTGCACAAACCAATAAATCATTATCTCCACTTGTCCAAAGCATAAACATTATCTAATTAAAACTAAGTGGATACCAGAAATGCTGTGTCTCACTTTCGTCGAGATTTTCTTCGAGATATCGCACATATTCTCTCAACATTTCCAAAACTGCATTACAAAACAAAGATAATTATTTCCCCCTTCACAGCCATAAAGTCCCGCCCAGTCGAGGGTTCCAGTTGATCCGATCTACAGAACAGCCTACTCGTGAAATTAACGTGCAAGTGGCTGAGCACTCCACAGACACGGGTAGCCTTAACGTAGTTCTCAGGGATATTCAGTGTGACAAGGCTGACCCTTTGAATTACAGGCACAACAGAAACAGGAAATAAGAGTGAGAGAAAGTTGTGGTGAAAGAGTACAGCAGGGTTCGCCACCATCCCCTGCCGGAGCCTCGTAGAGCTTTAGGTGTTTTCGCTCAATAAACACTCACAATGCCTGATCTGGGAATCGAAACCGCGATCTTATTACCGCGAGTCCGCTGCCCTAACCACTGGGCCAT
>NC_068996.1:6813334-6817936 GCF_001194135.2 Octopus bimaculoides | reverse complement strand
TTTGTTTAAGATATATCTTTTATTAGATCTTTCGAAACGTAAAAACGAATAATTCATACTTTGTTCATTGACGATTTACTTCCAATGAAATGTTTGATTTCCCTTCAAATTTTTTTTTTAATTTTTATCAGATAAAGCAAAATTAAAAATATCGATATTAATTTGATTTCAAAAATATATATCGCAGCTTGGCGTTAAATATTTATAAAGGAAGATGTCTTTTAACTGACTTTTTTTTTTTTGTCCTTTGTGTTACGTTTTCTTTTCCCCCACTATGTTAGCATGTTTCTTCTCCTTACTTGTGAACGTCGTCTTTTCGATCATCTACATCTTTTCTATTTTCGCTGGCACGTTGACCGTTTTCTCTTTGGGCGACACTTTCGCTGTTTTCTCTTTGGGCGACACCTTCGCTTCTTTCCTAAAGCGCGCTTTCTTCTTAAAGCGCGCTTTCTTTTTAAAGCGCGCATTTTGTTTAAAGCGCACTTTCTTAAAGCGCGCCTTCTTCTTGAAAGGCGCCTTCTTTTTAACTCCTGCAATCTTCTTAAAGCGCGCCTTCTTCTTGAAGCGCGCCTTCTCATTAATTCGCACTTTGAAAGTTTTCTTCTTCTACGACACCCTGGCTTTGAAGAGCCCCCTCCCATTGAAAGGGACCTTGCCCTTGAAAGGCGTCTTGCTCTTAAAGGGGAACTTGACCATGAAGGGCACCTTCTTCTTGAAGGGGACATTGCCCTTGAAGAATATGATACTGAAGAGGAACTTGCTTTTGAAAGGGAACTTGCTCTTACAGGGGACCTTGCCCTTGAAATGTAGCTTCCTCTTAAAGTGGACCTTCCCACTCTTCCGCGTCTTTTAGTATTCCGAGGGCGCCTTATAACTCTGCAACGCCTCCTCCTTCCCCATGTAGTGGTCTCTCCCCTTGAATAGAGCCTTGTCTCTGAAGGGGATCTTCCCGCTGTTTTCCACTTTGTAGTATTCCGAGGGCGCCTTTTAACTCTGCAGTTTACAATCCTTTTTCCACTTGAAAGGCTAGGTCCCCTTCTAACTAATCCGCACTTTATAATCCTTTTCCTTGGAGGGGGTATGTCTGCAGCGTGCCGTCTAGTCCTTGTCCTTGAAGAAGGGCGCCTTATAATTTTGTAATTTACAATCTTTTCCCTTCTGGGACTGTTCCATCCCCCCCTTGTCCTTATTGGTCGACGTTTCCTCTTCTGTACTTCTCTTGCACGTGAACTTTTATCTGTTCGATCAATTTTATGGTTATTTATTGCAACGCTTCTCGGTTGGTTATCATATGGAGGCTCTTCTCTATTACTGCTACCGCTCTTCAATTGGGAAAGACTCTGGTCCATCATTTTTTTTCCCCACTTGTTATTCTTCCTTTTTGCGAACGTTAATATCTCGAAACAAAGACTCCGAAAGTTTAGAAAGGTACTAACAAATGCAAATATATTATGACGTCATAAACTTTGTGGTATTCTATTGGTTATCGTGAAAGAGAGAGATAACTGAGTCCATATTGACTGAAGGGATTTTAGCTTCTTTCAAGTTAAGTCATTTGTTTTAGTAGTTTTTACTTTTTTTTTCTTAATGAAAATATGAAAAACAACGTTTTCACTTCCCATATAGCAACAACGTTTTTTTTGTCATTGTTACGGCCTGACACCGACAAGGACATTGTAAACAAAAGCAAGTACCGAAAAGTTTTAAGTTTCAAAAAATATTTACAAAAATATTTCTGTATATAGATTATATATACAAGCAAAACAATTGAATAGGATACAGCTATCTAAAAATACTCTATTCTCTTCAATAATTGATAGAATTTTAGTTTCGACATAATTCAATCAACGCAGTAAATTCTATTTCTTTAAATTTTAAAAATACAAATAATTGACTTAACATTTAAGTACAAGGGGCATTTTCATTATTCCCCTGCATTTCAGTGTCATTTCTATCACTGGCCCTATTGAAGTGACTAAATATGTACAGACGAGTGTAGGATCGCAAGCTCTCCGAAAAATTAGGACCCCCTCCTGCAAGAAATCTTTGGAGATGTGGTGTGTGTATGCATGTATGTATTTATAACATCGTGTATGTGTATGTGTACACATACACACATATATATATACATATGTGTTTCTGTGCGCGTGTGTGTGTGTGTGTGTGTGTGACGGATTGTGTGTATATGTGTGTATGTGTGTGTGTTATGTAAGTATGTATATATCTATAATAATAATCTATTCGTCTGAGACCCCTGTATCTCAGTCTACATTTGCTCTACATAGACATATTACACTTTTTTAGAATCAGGATGATCCCGAAAGTGAAAATCTGCCCTTCATTTGGTTCTTGAGCATCTAGCATTGGGATCTGATTTAAAGGCATTTGGGTTTCCATTTCTAGAAGGCTGATTCACGCCATCTTCGTTGGTGTTTGTCAGATGACGTAGGAGATCAAAGGGGAGATAAATGACATTCACTTCGTAAATTTTACACCGAGCTAAAAACTTTGGGACAAATTGACCAACAGTTGGAATTCAACTTGGGAATAGAACATAGAGAATGATTGCATTACAGAATTAATTCTCATCCGTCTTTAACCTCTGATCAAACACCACCGGGGCATAAAGTCACTATAGACGTATTATAGTCATGCTATTTAGCTGTCTTTAGTTTGGTGCCACAAGACCAATTGTTCCTCGGCAGGAACTAAAACAAAATATATGTGTACGTGATTATGTGATGGTGTATGTGTTTGTATGTGAATGTGTGTAGCGAGGCACTGGAAGCCAGCGCCATTTTAAACGAGATCTCGCCGGTAGCCATTGCCATGCGCGAGACAACAACGAGATTCTCGCCAGAAACTAGTATTTAAGCAAGAAACCAACGACATTCACTCTCTCATTCCTTCTCACGCTCGAATTTGTTGAGTTGAATTTATGAATAATTTTGATTGTTGTGTGCTGCTTTGCAGCGGTTTTTTTCTGGCTGAGCTTTTTCTCTATCGAGAGATAGCGATGGAGACGAGTAGAATGTTTTATTCAGACCTTAGTGGTTCCGAGTTGTCCTCTTCGGAGGAGAAATTGGTAAGAGCCGTGAACAAGATGGATAAGTGCTTGGGAAAAAGAAGCTTTGCGGAGATGACGGAGATAAAAAGAAAATAAATCAATATAACAAACGTTAAAGAACATCAAAAGATGGCAAGTAGAGTGGGCAGTTACGTGAAGCTGTCACCACCACAGAAGGTTATAGAAGATATGGCGAAGAAAACCATTGTTTACAAAGTATATGCGGTAGAAGGAAAAAAGATAGAACAAGTGGAGGTAGAAATAATTGAGAAAGCGTTAAGCGCGGTACACAAGGATATTGTGTTCATGTCTAGAGGAAACAAATTTGGGACGGTAGTTGTCCAATACAGGACAAGAAATAGCAAGGAGGCAGGCAGAAAACACAAAGGCAAATAAAGTGGTACTACTGCCCGCGTACCTTGGAAGGAGGACGTCAATAATAAAAGTCAAGGGAATCCCACCAGACATAGACGTGGCTTGGGTCGCGGCAGCTGTCTTTTATGGAAACATGGAGGAGGTGGTCGTCCTATAAGCCCCAGAAAGTGAGGAAGCAAGATGGAAAGGGAAGAAAAATAGAACTCGTGGTGCAGGCAGACATGGAAACATTGGAAAGGTTAGCCAAAACAGTGACCGTGGAAAAAGTGATTCTGAGAGTATGGGTGGAGGGCAGGATACCTGGGTGTGTTAAATGTGACGAAAAAGGCCACATTAGAACACATTGCACTCTGCAGAAGCAAAGTACGGAGAGGGTAGAGGAAAAGTCTGAAAAGGAACAAGAGGTGCAAATGGGGGGAAAAGAGAGAGAGGAAGTATGGACATTAGTAGAGGGAAGACGAAAGGGAGAAAGGTCAGTACGAAGTGGAACCCCCAAGTCATCCCCACCCACACCCGCTGAGGCCCACCCTCTCCCCACAGACACCAAACCCACCCATTCCCTTCCTTTACAAAATAAAAAGAAAAAAGAAGAGAAACAGACACAAACTACAAAAAAATCCCCTCCCCCGTGAAATAGGATACGTATGTGTATATGCGGATGAGGAACTAATCAATGAGGTGACTGGGTGGAGGACGTGGATATGGAGGGACAGGCAAGTGGAGTGGGTTGGGACATGTGTGTCTTGGTATCGCAATGTCAAAGGGATGCAATTATAAAACATAAAAAAGGGACAAAAAAAACATAAATACTGGAAGAGGGACATGGACCTAAAAAAGACACCAGCAAGAATACGGTACGAGGTACTGAAAGATAATTTTGGTCTGGACGTGCTAAAAGTATCAGGACTCAAAAGAAGTAAGTGACGCTGCTAGAGGTTGGGCAGGTAGCTCATTTTCATTTAATCATTTTTCATGAATCATACATGGTCACTTGAGAGCGAACCACATGAACGAGAACTCTGTAAATAAACGGCTACTGAATTGTACTCCGGTTGTGAACTTCTTCTTCGTGTTCCAGATCCATGAAACTACATAAATAATTTTAATGGGAGGAGATACTCTACAGGTATCATAAACCTTCCATTCCGTTAAGTGTGTGT
>NC_068996.1:6811840-6812903 GCF_001194135.2 Octopus bimaculoides | reverse complement strand
GTTAAAAATAAAATGCTTGCAGTAACTATAATCACGTTTAAGACAGAAATCCGAAGAAATTTTTGGAAAAATAATTAATAGAAGTTATTGGGAGGGGTATTTATTCTAAAACTCGGCTTTTGTTACACAGGATTTTACGAATAACATATACATTGACTTTTGTTTGACGAACTATTCTGTCTCATTCGAAAGAAATACACACACACACACACACACACACACATAAATGTAGTGGCTTCATGCGGTGGATTCGATCCTCAATAACCAAATTTCACTTAACAGTTCAAAAGCACTTTTCTCACGGTTAAACAATAGTTTTTCTGTGAGTGACAGCAGTTACATTTGCCAGGTGCCTTCGCTAAGCAGAATGTCTTTGTCACTTGACCCTTCTATAAAGTGGTTAAATAAATACATATTCACTTTTCATACCCCTGACTTTCTGGTTTATATAACACTAGTGTAACAATAATTGGGTACCCTCCCAGCAGTATATTGGATAGATACTATCCCTTAGTGGGTTGAGTCCTCAACACCTAACTCTCTTGCATTATATATGCATATATATACAGAGTGACCAGGTCTTTTCCTCCTCCAATTTCTAGAGAAATCACTTGCTACAGAGACCAATGCCAACAGGTTTTGAGGTCTGATAATAAATACACTGTAAAGCTAATCACTTTATGGATGTGAAACTCAGTGCAATCCCATAGACCAGCCTTATCAATATTTATGAATTAATATGGGGTTTCCAACAGAATCAGGTATTTGAAGAGGTAGGCACCAGGTACGGTTGGGTAATGTCTGTGGTTCCGGACTATGGTTGGTGAGAATCGATATATGAGATGAGATATTTCGGTTGTGTACACAGAAAAACAGAGAAAACTAAGAGAAAGAGAGAGAGAGTCTGTCGGGCTATCCACAAGGCTTTGTTTTGTGGGTGCGAAACCTTGGGTAACTCTACATAAAATTTTGTTTTAATAAAAATTACTGCTCTATTTTTTAGAGTGTGCTTCTTTCTGATATATGTTTTATTAACTATATATATATATATATATATATATAT
>NC_068996.1:6809224-6810580 GCF_001194135.2 Octopus bimaculoides | reverse complement strand
TGCTAGGTGAAAATCAACTAAAAAAGAAAGTCTTACAACGAAAAAACCCTTATGATGTAAATATGTTCATAATTCAAAAGACGATGAAATTAATAGGGAAAGTCTGAAGGCTGTTTTGCGTAACATTATTAAGCGTACGGAAATTTCATCCGTCTAATTGGCTATAGAAATGCTTGTGCAAAACAACTTTTTGCGCTGCTCTGATTATACATAGCAGGGTAATCCCTTTTCGCAGGAGCTAGGACGGCAATTTCTGATGAAGCAATTGCTGGCGATTCGTTGCTACACAGTTTTGCCAGAATTCTATCAGATTGGGCAGATGTCGATGCACCATTTTGCATTATGTTCAAAGTAGCTTCTGGAATGTGGTGAATTGCTGCAGTCTGTTGCTGTCATTTTAAACTGATTGCTGTCTTTCCCCAGCAAACTCTCTTCTTTGGAGGAATAATCTATGTATATATTAAACAGAACAACAAAAGTTATAATAGATGGCAGGGTCGGTACTTTTCACATATCTGTAATTTTTCAGATTAACACCCGCACGATTACCCAACCTTAATCCTATACCTAATCCTAACACTAACCCTAACACTAACCCTAAACCCTAACCGTAACACTAATCCTAACCCTAACCGTAACCGTAACCCTAAACCCTAACCATAAAACCTAACCCTGACCCTAAAACCCTAACCCTAACACCCTAGTGAAAATCGTGGTATATTTACAAAACATTGACGAACATGAGTTATATTTTACTGAATGATTGTGTACTTGCACGTGTATGCGTTTGAGAGAGCGAGAGAGGAAGAGGTAGAGAGAGGAAGAGGTAGAGAGAGGAAGAGGTAGAGAGAGGAAGAGGTAGAGAGAGGAAGAGGAAGAGAGAGGAAGAGGGAGAGAGAGGAAGAGGAAGAGAGAGGAAGAGGGAGAGAAAGGAATAGAGATAGTTAAATGTTTTCTTATGACGGCTTCTCTTCACTGCCTATTAATTACTTCATTAGAAATCTATGGATGCACATAAGCACATAATAGAGAAAATGAAACAAATATGGACGACTTGCTCCGAAATACCACCGAGTGGGGAACACTTCTCAAAAATAACCTACAGTTGTTTCCTTCAAAATTTCTACATACTTGAAACGTACATACATCAAGGTATATGTGTAGAAAATTTCACGAAAAAATATTCATTTTCCTGGAAGTTAAGAGGAATTTAAGTGGAATTTCCGAAAATTGTCCCCCACCCCCTCCCAAAATACTTTCACCGAAAATTTTTGTATATTCGGAATCTACATAATAAATAATATTTGCATAGAAAATTTCATAGAAAAATATTCATTTTTATGAAAGTCATGACCT
>NC_068996.1:6805442-6806853 GCF_001194135.2 Octopus bimaculoides | reverse complement strand
ACCATCATAGAGGTCAGCTGCCCTGCAGATTTAAATATCTCTTTGAAAATCAAAGAAAAAGAAGATATCTATGGACAACTGCTTTGAAACCTCCAGCTTCTATATCCAGACTATGAATTCATATTCATACCGATAATAATTGGAGCACTAGGTTTGGTTAGTAAATGCTTAAAGGAGAATCTGGATAAACTGGGATTTTCAGAAAGAGAAATCGACCGGTTAATTCATACATTACAAATGCAATCTGTGAATTGAACAGTAAAAATATGCAAGACTTTTCTCAAGTTCCAAATGTGAATTTGTCTGTGTTAACTACCTCCCAAAAATGGAGCCTGGTATCTTTGTTGGAGACCGGCTCCCTCCTCAGTGAATGATTTATATTTAAAAAATAAAATAGACACACAGGCATGAGGCATAAACAGGCACTTATGCATTGAAGCGAAGTTGTGCCAAGGGAAATAACTTCTGTAATTTTGCTCATGATTTTCCTTGATTTTGCTAGAACTTTACCTATCATATAAAACTCAATTATCAATTCTGCTCTCCAATTACCTCGCTTGCGTCGTAAGAAATTAGCAAGGGAGGCAACTCTAAAATTTAAAATAGAATTTGTATAAGTTGATAATTGTGTCTGATCATCGAACAGTAAGGGTTAAACTCTATTATCAAAATAGCACAACAACCATGATCAACCCTGTATGTACACTGCGTGTTAAATTATTAACGACGTAGCATATTTTTTTCATTTCTCTTAGAAAAAGAAAATTACTCATTGGAATTCAACGAACCTTTCACAGAATGACGGCATCAGTCATATGCGAGTGTTGTGTAAAAAAAAACGTGATATTCCGTAAAACAGCGCGGCCATTTACTAAATTTACGCAAACTTTCACTGTTACAAATTATTAGCGATGTGCAATTAAACTCATGTAAACAAGAAAATACCAATTTAATTGTTTGATGTACATACCGAAACGAACACATACAGTCATTAACATGAAAGAAATAAACAAATAACCAGCGTTCAAAAATGATTGGTGAACCGGTTAGTAAGGGATATACGAGCCTTTGTTTGAAATAAGTTGGAAAAAGCGATGGTCCATGGAACGTGCTAGTTTCTGGATCTTTTCTGGTGTTAAACGAGATACATCTACTATTACGTTCCACAATTCGTCCTTCCTCCTAAATTGGCGTCCATTCTCGTAAACTCGTCGCTTTAGAATACCTCACAAGTTTCTTATTGGGTTTAAGTCGAGGTAACAGGTAGGCCCCTTCATCTTCTAAAATCCACAGAAGCCTAATTGTTGCAGATACTCTGTAGTTTTCTTCGCTGAGTGTGAGGGCGCATTATCTTGCATGAATATTATGGTTGTCTTGAAGGTGATCCTTTACCTTTTTAACTATGGTTCAA
>NC_068996.1:6800581-6803011 GCF_001194135.2 Octopus bimaculoides | reverse complement strand
AATTTTGTTTCCTTGTCAGTCTGGAAACAACTTGGAAGACCAAAGCTGCAAGATGTCAAGCATCGCTATGAATCTGCCAGCAAGCACAACCTGCCTGTTCTAGGAACTTTCATGGGCCAAACCAAGGATCCAACAACTGGTAAGCAGGATCTTATACCTTACATAGTCACCAAGATCTCTGATCTTAATTTGCTGGGTCGGAATGCTATCCAGACTCTGGGAATTTCCGTAGACACTGCTCTAGGTTTGAAAAGCATAGACAGCCAAGCTAAGAGGGAAGGTGCAGAGGGGATGTATCCAAAGACCTCAAGCGAGCCCTATGTTTCCCTGCAGTAAGATTGTAACAACATGTGTGATGAATTTCCAGATCTTTTCAAGCAAGAATTGGGATGTCTCAAGAACTTTGAACTGGAAGTGAAGTTCAAATCGGACGCAACATCTTCCAATCATTTTAGATATTTCCATTGTTGATTTACCTTTTGCAAGTTCAGAAGTAATACCAGATTTCTATGGAGCAGTTAAGTCACATTTACGACCCATAATTATACTATAATCAGACCACTCGCTAATAATTTGGAGCACTGAAAGATCGTGGAAATCATGCAAATGACAGCGGTTTGTTTACACTTGCACAAAACCTCACGTTTTTTTTACACGCCATGCACATATAAATGTTGCCGTCGTTCTGTGGAAATTTCGTTGAATTCCAAGGAGTAGATTTTAAATAAAAAAAATTTTAATGTATGTCGTTAACAATTTGAAACGCATTGTATATGTGCGTGCGTGTGTCAGTCCGTCCGCCCGCGCATATGTATGTGTGCGTGTGTGTATGTATTATGTATGTACGTATGTATGTATGTATGTATGTATGTATGTGTGTGTGTGTATGTATGTATGTATGTTTGTGTGTGTGTATGTATGTATGTATGTATGCATGTTTGTACGTATATATGTATTATATATGTATGTATGTATGTATGTATGCGTGTATGTATATATGTATGTATGCGTGTATGTATGTATGTACTATGTATGCGTGTATGTATGTATGTATGAATGTATGTGTGTATGTATGTATGTATGTATGTGTGTGTGTATGTATGTATGTATGTATGTATGTATGTACGTGTGTATGCATGTGTGTATGCATGTATGTATGCGTGTATGTATGCATGTGTGCGTCACTGCCACCGATACCTCTATTTCATCATCATCATCATCATAATCTTTATTCTCGTTACATTTTTTTCTATAGATTTTAAATAACCACTTTCTTTTTTTTCCTTTTCGTTTCTCTCTTTGTTGACGTCATCACATCTTTCATGACATTATTGAAGAAACAGATTGTTCCTATTAGCCTTCCAAACTCACCTCCACTAGATCGACGGTGTCGATGCGGTTAATGTTATCACAGAACAAGCTTGCTTAAATAATACGCTCAGTAGGGGTTGAATTTCAAATGTAATAAGTTCATGTAATAAGGATTGGGCGAAGTGCTTGTTTAAGGGTCTGTTGAGTGGAGAGAAGACCAATATGAATAATGGTAAATAGAGAGTGCCTGGGTGGCATTGAATCTAATGCAGTCTTTATTTTACTATGGTATGGATGAGTCATAGCCATGACAGGTCACTGTTCTATTTTCATGTTTATTTTCCTTTTCCAATCCAGCTTTTCTCTTATTTGTTCACTTTCATAGCTGTAATAGTACAGCTATCTCACCTGTAGACATCGAGTAATTACCTTTCACTCAGGAACTTCTTAAATGCTTACGCACACATATGATACAGATATAAACAAACAGATACGCACGCGCGTGTATATTATACTATGACAAAATTGATATGTTATGATACAAAAATTAACAAAATATTTTCTTGGTGTTCTAATTTGAAATCCACCCAAAGCCAAAAGACAAGTTTGCTTTTCGTGCACCAGAGGCTGGCAAAATCAACCTCTATACTTGGGAGATATCATTTCATTTACAGGAGTGAATGCAAATAGACGTGAAGTTCGCGCGCGTATTTCTGTGTGTGTTATTGTAGAACAATGGAATATACAAACAAGTGGTGTACTTCTAATGGTCAACCATTATATGGAAGATTAAGTCGAAGCAGATTTGAAATTTGGAACTTATATCAAAGAAAAAAGTAGATGAACAGAGCATACTCTTTTACTCTTTTACTTGTTTCAGTCATTTGACTGTGGCCATGCTGGAGCACCACCTTTTAGTCGAGCTAATCGACCCCAGGACTTATTCTTTGTAAGCCTAGTACTTATTCTATCTGTCTCTTTAGCCGAACCGTTAAGTTACGGGGACGTAAACACACCAGCATCGATTGTCAAGCAAAGTTGGGGGGGGGGACAAACACAGACACACGAACATATACACACACACATACATACATACATATATATATATATATATATATA
>NC_068996.1:6795178-6800144 GCF_001194135.2 Octopus bimaculoides | reverse complement strand
TGTAAGTTTCTTAAAGTTTCTAGTTGCTGGTAGCCATTTATAGCACTATTTCATCCTTCTTTGGAATCGTCAGCACAGCGTAACTTGAGACAAACAAATTAAGCTAAATTCAACATTTTACAAAGCTATATATTTCTTATAGAGTGAAAATAGTTTACAGTTTAAAAAGCTTTCTTGTTTTCGTTTTAGTTCTTTCTCTGTTTTTTTTTGTTTTGTTTTGTTTTTTTTTGGTGGGGGGACATCCTAGATCCTTAAATAGAAAAACGAAAGAGGAATTTCTTCAGGTATTTACTCGTATCATGTCTGGTTCTGGTTCCAAATCTCAAAAAACATAACTTTTCCTTTTATGTCCCTGTACTTTGACGAGTATATATCATGTATACAGAAATTAATGTAAAAAGTCTACACCAGACTGATAAAAAAAATAACAGCAACAACAATAATCAAAGAATTTATAATTTATTAAACATGATTTTACAAATAATGTTCGTTCTGTGTTTTGTCAAGAGCTAGCACATTGTGTAACGTGGATGAAGTCTGGCGAAATGGTTTACAAGTTCGCTTCGCATCACAGATCCATGGTGCGTGACATCATGGGCAAGTATATTTTATCAATACTCAAGATGCTTACAAGTGCTCAGTCCTCAAACCCTATAGTCTTCCATAAATAGCACTAGGTTAGAATCTTTCGTGTCTTACCAGTAGTATTCACTCCATTTCTTGTACTAAATGAATTAAGACCGCGAGCTGGCAGAATCGTTAGAACACTGGGTAAAATGCCTGGCAGAATTTCGTCCATCCTTACATTCAAATTTCAAATTCGATGTAATCGACTTATCTCTTCCCCGAAATGGTAGTCCCTGTCCCAAAATTTAAAACCGATATTAAAGGAAACCAAGTAGCCATCATTTTAGATGCTTAAGAGACCAGGATGGAGTACATCTTTAGCGACTGGTTGGAGATAAACGCTGCCATTCTTGACATGATAAGAAAGAATTCCTTTGAGAACGTCAATGATAAATTTGGCAAAAGAGTAAATCAAATAAACTGTCGCTTCTTCACATATTTTAGAAATGCAATCTTTGAGACGCCGGAGTGCAAACCTTCAAAACTGGATCTAGAATAAATTGGAAAATAAATAATTGCGTCGCAGATTTCCTTCTCGCTGACAGAGATGAATCAGCATTGGTAATAATGGATAGGGGAAAGGGCTACATTGATTTGGCCCAAAAGGAATACAGAACATCAGGCTGGTCTTCTGAATACTTAAGTCAGTTTGTCCGTCATTGAACCCTTGACCAATTTAGTAGACAACGTTCTCAATGCCGATACATTGGATAAACCTGTAAATTTCCATTTTGCATGTTTTATGTGGCAAATCCAAAGATGCGTCATCCGTGACAAACCTATATTCGCCGTCTTTCAACATACAACTTTCTGTTTTCTAATTTAACAACATTTGGTCAAGTGTTCAAGCCCTCATCAGGTACCATGCACATAAAAAAAAACTCAAAAATGCCATCAACAAGTTGTAAGAATTCAGTGTAAAAAGTACAGCACATTTGCTTTCGTAATGCTACTATCCTACTTTCCACAGATATGCATTCCCAGATTCCTTGTCATTTCAAATCTATAACAAACTTCTTTATCACACATGACTGACAATCTTAAAAATATCGAACCATAGCGAAAATATCGATTAAGTGACATCCTATAATTTAATGAGTGTGAGAGAAAGAGGGATCACCATTTTGTACGTAATAACAAGAAAATAGGAATTCAAGTGACGTTTGTAATAAGCCATAACATATTCATTACTGGAGGTAATGCGTTGACATATAAGGTTAATTGAAGGAAAGGCTTGTAATATTACATGAACATATTCTTTTTTTGAAACACATGTCTCCAAGTAAGTGAGGCGAACGTACGCGCGAGCGGGTGTGTATGCGGGTGGGCCGACTCAATGCTTGTCGAAGACTGGACAGACACTGAGTGGCACGAATTTAGCAAATTTTTCCTTTATATAAGGGATGAACCGGAAGTCCCCGACTTCCACGTCAACTGGAAGCTTCTGGAATGTTCGAGAACTTTCTAGAAGGTCGTTAAATCCCTTTTTCGTTTTGCTTTCCTGCTTGACCACCAAGGTTCACTACAGAACCATATCATGCTTTCTTTCAACTTTGAAACAACTTAAGCATACTTCGCATTATTTCTTCCTGTCCTCCACACCGATCGACTGCATGTCCGTTTCAGTTCTATTCTTTGATACAAGATTATTTTTCCACTGTTACAAATGTAGACCTGTCTGATCTATCCAGGATAGAGGCTCGCTTCCTTGTAATTTCAAGCAAGCGGGGCTATTCTGATAGTATTCAAGATTCTGTTTGTTGCTTGGTCTCTCCTTTTATTTTCTATCTTTTCTACACGTCTCTGCCACTTTAAAGTACTGTCTTTTGTCTTTCGTAACAGATGGATCATCATCCCAAGATAGGGGACGCGTTATCAGATTGGACTTTGATATAAAATCTGCTTCTGAAATAAAGAGTGCCAGAGATCTTGAAGCAATATTGTTTGTGAAGTGCTGATTTGTTTGTTGAAGATGTTGGCGAATATAACAGGAGTCAAATACAATTAGATGGATCCCAAGATCAGGAGCCTAGATCGACATTACCCTTTAGGTTACGAAATACGTGATTCTGTCGGCCTCATAATCATGAGGTAGTGAATTCGTTTCCCTGACCGGACTGTGTTGTATTCTTGAGCAAGACACTTTATTTCACTTCAGTTAACTCAGTTGTAAAAATGAGTTGTGACGTCACTGGTGCCAAGCTGCATTGGCCCCTTTGCCTTTCCCTTGGATAACATTGGTGGCGTGTAGAGGGGAAGGCTAGTAAGCATGGGCGACTGCGGGTCTTACATAAACAACCTTGCCCGGACTTGTGCCTCGGAGGGGAATTTTCTAGGTGTAATCCCATGGTCATTCGTGACCGAAAGGGGTCCTTTTTTTCTTTTTAGATGATTTAATAATTATATATGTAACATATATGTATTAGATACATAAATAATACAAACTACATTGAAATATAAATCCAAAACCGAAGAAAACACAGACATGAGCGGAGAAAGGAACAAAAGACGAAAAAAAGAAAGAACAAGAAAGAAGAAAAGCAATTCAACACTAAGTGCTTCAGTTGGTCGTACACCACAATGTTCAATGGAACCTACTGAAGCAAACAACACAGGTGACTAGTGATATATAAAACGGTATACCTCTTTTCCTAGCTGGTCTGCATACTAATAAATACAAGCAGTTCCAAGCAGACCAGAGGGAAAGCGGTCCCGCTTGGCAATCAGCAGCCATGGTGTTTTACCATAAAACTTCCTTCTTCTGTCTCTCACTTGTTCACTAGCGCCGTTCTAACGAACATCATTCTGTCTACTCTTTCCTGCTGCTAGAATGACGAAAATATGTCAATTTAAGACCATACACTCTCAATCAAAAAAAAAAAAAAAAATACTGCTCACTTTTACCACGTATGCTTTTCGACTGATTTATTCTACACACACCTACCCGTCGTGGTTAGGAAACGATTATATGTAATGGAGAAATAAATATGTTATCTACAACTTCGACCACAGTCCTTATTCCTTGAAGTCCAAACACAACGACATTCACATTATCTTTCTCTTCTTCAACATCACACCCGTTACAAATGTAACATGCAGTCCACCCAAATGTTGATATTCGTCAACACTTATTTAAACAATTCTAATATCACATTAAGCACTAATCAATTACAAATTACCGTTAAAATTTATTTTAATTTGAAACACATTCATCGTTGACACTGAAAATAATCGATGGCCTCTAAATCAGGCTCAAGACCAGCATTTTTGAGAAGAGGACACAATAAGCACACGTTCCTCTCTCCTCCGTTTTCTCTAGGCTAGAAGCATAAACCCGAAGTGGGCCAGTAGTAGCGATAATAACGGTTCCTGATTTAGACACAATGCCGGCAATTTATAGGATAGGTAATTAGTCAATATCGTAGACTGGTAAATCATTTTATCATCGCCAGATGGCTGAAAGGCAAAGTTGACCATGTTGTGATTTGAACTCAGAAGATAAAGAGCTGGAAGAAATACTGCGAAGTAATTTTTTTTCCGATGGTCGTACGATGCTTTCAAATAATTGATAAGACATTAAAAAATTATTAATAGTTTAATTAATTAATAGCCTATGAAATGTGACATCTCTACAGCGTGTTTTATTTAAGTGTAAGACAAAAGCCCTATAGTTACGCAAATGGACAAAAGCCCCACGGTTCTCAGAAATAGCTTTTTTGACAAAAAAAAACTGCTTATAAATAAATGACCAATAATTTGAGAATAAATAAATTTGACATTGATTGCACTATTTTGTAATCGTTATATTATAGTGTAAGGCTACATTTTATACTCTTTGTGTCCAGTAACGGGCAACACACTGGTATGCAGTGGTCTTTATTATTAGAGAGAGACAAAAAACTGACAAGTAACTTGTTCAGGCTGAACAGTTCAGCAGAAGCAGCTGGAAATATTAATTTTAGGAAATAGGTCAGCATGACATAGTTTTGTAAACTTTTTTTGTTTTGTAGTTAAGATAATACGTTTTCAAATTCAGTTTGATTCTCTTCATCACACACACACACACACGTACACACAGAGGTGTGTGTATGTGTTTATGTGTATGCATTTTATATACGTATATACTCGATTGCTTCTAACTTTTTTTTTCGATTGAATATATTTTGTTTACTTAAAAATTAGAATTTTGGAAAATGAATGTTTTAAAAAAAAAACATTTCCGTTTTTGATTACGTGAAATTATATAAAGAAAATTTTTTAAGCCTTGGCTGTTATTTCTAGCATGTAGAGAGACCTTCTAGGCTTAACTTCATGCGCTGATTGAAAATCATTTAAGAAA
>NC_068996.1:6789582-6791588 GCF_001194135.2 Octopus bimaculoides | reverse complement strand
ACCTTTGCCAGATTTATCACCAACCCTCTCTATGGTATAGCGAATAAGATGGAGGGTATCCTGAATGGTTCTTCCTGGGATGGCACATGTCTGTGCCTCCTCGACTATACTATTCGCGACATGCGCCAACCTTTTCGCTAAGACCTTGGCCAAAATCTTCACTTCTGTGTTTAACAGTGTGATGGGCCTGAAATACTCTATAACGTCACCCTTGTCCGGGCCCTTTCTGACCAACGTCACTACTCCCCGGCGCACAGATCTGGGGATAAACCTATTCTGTTGCCAGTTCGCATAAACGTCAGCCAGTAGATGCCCGAACAAGTCTGGCATACATTTATACAGCTCGTACAGAAGACCATCAAATCCCGGCGACCTGTCCGCTTTGCAGTCGGCCAAAGCCTCCATCACCTCCACAGGCGTGATTGGCTCTTCGCAAGACTCCGCATCTGACCCCGAGAGACACGGCAGCCCGGCTCTCCCACCACCAGGACCGTCGTCACCCCCGAACAGCTGGGTGAAGTACTCCCGAAAGGCCTCACACATTTTCTCGGGTTCGTTTACCAAGACGCCATTATGATTCGTCAAAGACCGTATAGTGGAGCTATTTCCTTGCCGAGCTTCCACCACTCGGGCCCATCCAGCGACCTTGATTCCTTCACTTCCCATCGCACGTAACTTAGCTCTAGCAACACTTCCCATGTGTTGGGCTTCAAGATGCTGGTTTAACTCGAGTCTTTTTACTCTCGCTTGGTTTGCATTACCAGTCCTCCAGGCTTCTTCTAGTTCCTTAACTAAACCATCTCCTATTCTACGTCCCTTCTTAGCTAAACTTATGCTAAACCTAATAGACTCGTATTTGATGGCTCTTTTTAGGGCGTACCACCATTTGTTATTAATGATGGTACCTGCCAATGCCCTCTGTATTAACATCTTGATCCGCTTTCTGTATTCTTCAATCGCCAAAAGGGACGTATTAAGTTTCCAGTAGCCAGATCCCTGACTGTGTAATTTATCTATTGTCAGTTTACAGGTAACCATCTTGTAGTCACTGTAGCTGACTAGAAAAAACTGTGGACACTTAGCTATGGACTTATCTGTTTCTCTAATTAAAATCCTATCTAGATATGTTCTGGAAGGCCCGTCACTATTTGACCACGTCCACTGTGGAATGTTCGGGTGTTTCAACCTATATGGATCTGCTAGCTGAAAGTGACTTAGCAGATCCCGTAAGCCTAGGTTACATTTTCTGTTCGTGTTCGAGCCAACACAATTGTGTTAAAGTCTCCTAATAATACTAGCGAATGCGACGTGACCAGAAACTTGCCCAGGTCACGAAAATATTCACTTTACGGGCCCATAATGTTGGGTGCATAAATAGCGACTAGCCTGATTATCTTGCCACAGCTGAATGTCAGGTCGAGAACGACCAACCTGCTTTCTAGGTCAGAAAAAACCAACTTTTTCTCGGCTACCCGGTTTCTTTTTAGTAGGACCAACACCCCACCCCTACCTCCCGCCCGACTCGGAGAAACGTATTTCTCATAGTCGTTCAGGAGGGGGAGCAGATCTCTTGGCCCCTTTACCCGAGTTTCAGTTGCAACAATTACATCCAAATTTCTTGACTTGATGTCATTTAGGAAGCGCCTTTGCTTCCAACTTGACTTCAGGCCACGGACATTTATACAACCGATGTGAATAGACGTGACTTACCTTTTAGATCGGGGTATCCTGTGGAGAGGGACTCTCCACCTTTTTTTGATTTAGGGTCGGGGGTGGAAAGCCTTCAAATATAGATTGATGAAAATCAAATCTCAATGATGAGACCGATTTTCTATACGTGTTACACAAGATATTATGTTTTTTTTGTCCACTTCGTAAAATTCATAGTTTTTATATTTTTCTGATAGTTCAATTAGCCTAATGGCTGATGTTTTCGTTTTTATATCTCGCATTAAGTCCTCGTTTTTGCTGTGTAGTTCAACTATTCCTCTGTCCGTCTCCCGCCC
>NC_068996.1:6787764-6788618 GCF_001194135.2 Octopus bimaculoides | reverse complement strand
TTTTGTCAGTTGACAGCTGTCGCGTTCCACTACCAGCTGCTGACGCAAAACTTTTTCTTTCTTCATTTTGAATGGTTTTTGCTTCTATATTTATTTTGGTACCCGTAATTTTTTGTAATGTAGGGAATTAATTCACTTTCCGAAACATCAGTAATGTTATCAAAATTTAAACTTTCAATTTTCCTTGCTTCCCGCTCGGTCGACGAATCTTCACCCGACGAAGACACACTTTTCGGCATCTTGCCGGCAATTAATGTTTTCCCGCACAGGGGAAAACTACAGGTAGCTGTAGAGAACGACCGTGCGAACCAAAGGAGATAGCGACGAACGGGAGAAGGCTCCTTTTAACGTGTCGCACGGTCGACACAAAACATGTAATATAAGAGGGCTCGCATGTGAGATGCGAGCAAGTGCCAGCAAGGAAAGAAAGAAAGACAACCGTTAGATACATATGTATATATATAAAGAGTAAGTTTTATTAGGGTAGTCAACTGTGTGTGTGTGTGCATGCATGCGGCAATATAAGTAACACAATATGTATGACGGGCCGTCGTATAAACAATACTGTGTGTACAATAATATGTGTGTGTGTGTGTGAATGAGAAATACAGAGCATGGAATAAGAGTCGTAACATAGACTATAAGAGTCCTGAACACAGATAAGAAAGTACCAGTTCATAGAAGAGTTACTCAGTAGGTAGAATGTCTGTACACAAGAGGTCATGGCCGAATAGCAGAGCTGAGGTTTCACATGTTGTGTGTGAAGTTGAGCGTCGATGCTGCGACCGGTTACTTGAATACAGAAGATTCTCGCAGGTTGTTCTGGCTGTTATTTTCGAGGTGGAAACAATCCA
>NC_068996.1:6785970-6787615 GCF_001194135.2 Octopus bimaculoides | reverse complement strand
GTGTGGTCTACGACCAGACCCGAAAAGGTCTGAGGTCGTGACAAACTGGCGTAAATGAAGCAAGACTATTTATAGATAAAAAAGGGGCTCCAGAAACAGCAGAAAACACTCTCTCACGTGACCTTAACAGAAGACCACGATAGGTCGGTATGCACCCTGGCGCGAAACAGAACTGGTGACAAATGCCGCGCAAATAAGAGCCAATCAGGGTGATGGACACAACAGGGTCCAAACGGCCGAAGGCTAGATGTTAGCCGCTACGTTATCATTCGTAAATAAATACCCGAGACAGAGGTTTCACTGCATAGCTTTCTAAAGAAAACTATAATAGAATTTTTAAACAAGTCCAACAGTAGGTATAACGATATAACAATCAACAGAAACTTACTTTACGAACACACTCCAACAATAAATTTTCAATAACAGACAGACGAAATACCGTGAAGCATTTCGCCCGGCGTGCTAACATTTCTTATTTCTTTACGAAATACCACTAAGCATTTCGCCCGGTGTGCTAACGTTTCTTATTTCTTTATTGCCCACAAGGGGCTACACACAGAGGGGACAAACAAGGACAGACAAAGGGATTAAGTCGATTACATCGACCCCAGTGAGTAAGTGGTACTTAATTTATCGATCCCCAAAAGGATGAAAGACAAAGTCGACCTCGGCGGAATTTGAACTCTGAACGTATCGGCAGACGAAATACCGCTAAGCATTTCGCCCGGCGTGCTAACGTTTCAGCCAGCTCACCGCCTTACCTTCGCAGCAATATTGAAGAGACCGCATTGAAAATACATGCTAAATTCACTCAATTTACAAATAAATCATTGTTTTATATATGTAACTTGCTAAGTTTATTTAAACTGGTTTAATTCCTGTTTTTATAGTATATTTTATAAACAAAACATACTTTAAAAATTTTATAGACTTCCGCAATATTCTGTAGTCTCTTTCACTTTGTACCGTTGATCGTTATTTACCTACAGATTCAACTTTACCGATCTTGCTTTATATTCGGTGGTTATATATATACAAATAGAAATCTAATTTTTGTCTTTTCTCAACGATTTGCTATCCAAGTAAACATGAAAAAAAAATCATTGCAAACTTCTGTTTCCTTTTCATTATTATATTGTATTTCTTGTAATTGGACCCCTTCAAACTATTATAAAATCTGTTAAGTCCTCTGAAAAATGGCTGAAGGTAATTTATCACCACAGTGTAAATTTTTTTCTTGTACGTCATCAAAACACGTCATTAGCAAAACTGACGGGGAAATAGGTTAGAATGACCTATTATTTCAGAACTATGTGAAATATCAAAAAGTGAGCAGAAAGTTGGCCAAGATTAGAATCGTTGATAGCAGAAACAGCGTGGGAAACAACGATCAGTATAACAGTAATGCTAATGAGCTAGTTGAGGATGGAGGTCTTTTTTTTTATGGTTCCGGGTTCAGTCCCATTGCGTGACACCTTGGGCAAGCCTTCTGAGTGGATTTGGTAGACAGAAAGTGAAAGAAGCCTGTCGTATATATATACATATATATATACTTTATTTAAAAGCACGTGAAACTCCGAGTAACAGTTTTTTGTTATATTTTAAATAAAGCATATTACTCTACCTCTGGTATTTGAGTACTCTT
>NC_068996.1:6784327-6785870 GCF_001194135.2 Octopus bimaculoides | reverse complement strand
CCTCGTCTAGTTTGTTAACTAAATCCCGCTCTGTTTTCTTATGTTCTACAACTATGCTTGGGAATTGTGTATGTCGTCAAATAACCGCTGTCGATTGTTGACGTTTGGTTAGGACTGTTGAGAATGATTCACACATTCTGTCGTGTTTGGGAATTGGCTATTGTGTATGTTGTCAAATAATCGCTGTCGAGTGATTCTTGGTTCTGACTGCCGAGAGTGATTCACACATTCTGACTTCAAGCCATTTAGTCATAACTTCGCCTGCAACGCGGTTGTATCTTGAATTCCGCTCCAACATATTAACTAAGTCAGACTTTCATCAGTGGAGTGACGAAATATCTTCTATTTTAAACTGTAACGAAATATTTTTTTCATTTTGAACTAATCAATACCGCGTGAAAACGAGCAAATTGTCAGAAAATATTTTAACCAAACAGACTGAACAAATATGGAAATGCAAGTGTGGAAAAAAGTTGACCCAGAAAAAAGGGACTGAGAGGACAAATTTTATGAATCATATAAAAAAAAACAGCATTCAGAGCAGGGGCGGACTGAGTCGTCGGTCAACCGGACACTGCGCGAGGACCCGTTGCTCTGAGAGGCCCGCACTCTACATGTTAGCTCTTTGATATCAATGCTAAGGGGCCCGGTAAACAGTTCTGCCCGAGGGCCCTTAATACCTGTAGAAGATAATGATTTTGCTTCAATTTGTTTGAAAAATCACAAAAAAGATATAATTTCACCTCAGCAATATCTAAACTAGATTTTTGTTTCCAACGTCCATCTTGGAACGTTTTTTTTTTTTTTTTTTTTTTTCCCCAGCTCAGCAGGTTACGCTTTTAATGATTTTCGGCAATACTTAACACCAATGAATTTAGAAATGCAATTATTTCTGCAAGTCAATCGCGCTTTCTGGGATTCAGAAATCTACAATCGTTCAGAAATCTACAATCGTTCAGAAATCTACAATCGTTTATGAACTTTTATTATAATAGAACGTTTTAATTGTGCTACTCGTTTGAGAAACTC
The DNA here is from genome assembly GCF_001194135.2 of Octopus bimaculoides. Taxonomy (NCBI): domain Eukaryota; kingdom Metazoa; phylum Mollusca; class Cephalopoda; order Octopoda; family Octopodidae; genus Octopus; species Octopus bimaculoides. The sequence goes on along the minus strand of NC_068996.1, from coordinate 6,784,841 downwards.
TTTCAATTAAAGACCTTCAATTTATTTGTTTGTCAACTACTGTACAATGTAGAGTATATAGGTTTTTTGTTCCTTATTCTAAATCAATAAAATTGAACTTTGAACGTTTTCAGATAAAGATTTTCGAAACTATAAGACGTGCCTTTTATTTTCTCATCATTTTGGCTGTTATCTAAATCGACGCTAACACTCTAAAATATATGCTGTTTTTATGTTTGATTGATAATTAACTGCAGTTATTTGCAATAATTGATTGGCATGTATCCCAATTAAAATTAATTGATTTCTAGGAAAATGATTAATTGGAAAGGTTCCAATCAATTATTTACAACCCCTGATATTTGTCTCTCACCGGATTGGATACCTATTCGTTGATCCTACCTATAACAGAAGAGTAAACTATCTATATATCTATCTATCTATCTATCTATCTATCTATCTATCTATCTATCTATCTATCTATCTATCTGTCTGTCTGTCTGTCTGACTGACTGACTGACTGACTGACTGACTG
>NC_068996.1:6780910-6783054 GCF_001194135.2 Octopus bimaculoides | reverse complement strand
ATATATATAAACAAACAGTAAATGAGTATATATATATATATATATATATAATGTATGTATATATATATATGCATACATACATATGTATATAATGTATTCTTTCTGTCCCTCCATAATCCTCTATATTTTCCGTTTTTCCCCCTCCTTTGCTATCCTCTGTCTGTCTCCCCCTCCCTACTATCTTTCGTTTCTTCTCCCTTCTCACTCCCTTTGTTTCTTTCCCTCATCCTCTCTCTTTTCTCACTTCCCCTCTGCCTGTTACTAACACATGACTTCAGGCCATTTCTCTCGCCCCTGTCTTTTATGGACAAGACGTCCATCGAGCTGGACGTCATTTCTCTCACCTCCCGACATTTTTTCTCTTCTAGTTATTCTATTTCCTTCAAAAATCTCTCCCAGGTGTTACCCAAGACAATTCGTCATGGCCTAACGGCCCTCAATATTTGTCTTTGTCGATTGTTTGCTTTGTATGTCCACTCTGTTGTTGTTTGTTCGTTCGAAGCCCTAACTCTCCACAAAGCCCTAACTCTCCACAAAGCCCTAACTCCCACGCGTACGAGTAAATATTTTTCTGTCGCATTATTAGACTATTTTCTTTAGTCATTGCGCGGTGATTGCTGTAAGTTTTAAGCTTATAAAATACTATTATTATTATTTAACGTATTGTAAAAACCGGCACTGCTTAACAAAACTATTCGCAGTAAAAGCACATGAAAATTTGTTTACAAAAACAACTACGAACTCATTATAGTTCTTAAATCTGACAAAAAAAAACAGATAGATTCGCTAGTGTAATCGGTAGCACACTCGGTCGCGTAAACAGAGAGGTGTAGGTCCGACACCCATGCGTACGGGAAAACTTATTTTTTCTGTTGAAGGCTTATATGCCCCATTATTAGACTATTTTCTTTAGTCATTGAGCAGTGATCGCTATAAGCTTTAAGCTTATAAAATCCTATTATTATTATTTACAGTATGTATGTATGTCAGAGGCGACTGCAGGTCATCAGCGTTACTCGGGCTCATGACAGATTTCGCATAAGACACATGAATAAAAAAAGGTAAGAGGCGTAATGCACACCGCAGACTTATATATGCACGAATAATTTAACAATAAGCAAGTTTGCTGCTTCTAACGAAAGAATGCCTTACCTTTTTTCCGCAATATTTCTAGCCCCAAATGGCTTACCTTTTTATATCCAGCACTATGTGTTTCTCCATTTCTAAGTTAAGCGTAAAAATAAGGCAAGCATGCAAAACACAGAATAACAGCAATCAAATAATGAAAGCGGAGTTGTACATCAAACATCACCGATCTGACTGTTGCCTGTACTCTTGACAAGAGATGCCAGTTAGTCCTTTTCGTAATTAGTTACTAGATAATTTTTCATTAAGAGTATTGTAGAATGGAAGCTTTTCATAGATTGAGATTTAAATCCTAATCTCTATTGAAATTTATTATTTCAAGAAAATATTGAATTTGAACTACTTTTAATTTTTACGATTATACATAACAACTCGAGCTGTAACTTCCGAGCCTGAGTCAGGCGCGTATGAAAGATGTCGAGAGAACGTCTACTACGAATGATATTTTTTGACGCAGGGCACCTCTAAGATGACCACCAGACTCTGAAGGAAAATAAATGAACTGCGACCAGACTTAATAAAAGGAGCCCGAGTAATTGGTTGCAATTACATACTTTTAAGTCAGTGTTGACAGTATTTAAATCAGCTTGCAAATACACGTTCACTTTATTATATTACTAGCAGTATAACCCGGCTTTGCCCGGGATTAAGTTGGGATTATTAAGCTAATCAAGTTCTTTATTTCAAACCAAACTAAGTAACATGACGTCAAAATTGGGCAGAATCAGTGTTGCAACTGGAGCGCATGGGTTGAGAGTTTGATCGGCAGAGGTGATCAGGTTATACATGCCATCCCTTTGAAAAAACCACCGCCATCATCTAACCCCTCTTTGCTCATGGGTTAGGAACCCGGAGAACATTATTTTTCTTTGTGGTTGGGTCGTTGATGACCTCTTTCTAGCATATTGGATGTCCACCTAGTGGTCATCCCTTATACACGTGTAATACAATTTTTTCTGAATTTTCAGATTTGTTATATGCTAGGCCACTTGGTTTTA
>NC_068996.1:6776675-6779890 GCF_001194135.2 Octopus bimaculoides | reverse complement strand
CTCTCTCTCTCTCTCTCTCTCTCGCTCTCTACTTCAGCGTGTACGCACAGATTTGACTTCGCCATGTCAACAAACTTCAAAATTGGTAAAAGTTTATCGATTTTTACAGCTATACGCGAGTGCCTCTGAGAGAAAAATTTCGCTAAAATGCACATAAAGTCATGGCACATCACCTCCTAAAATTGGAGCGACATGCGTGCTAATTTGTGGACGTGCATAAACCACATTCACGTACACACACACACACACACACACACACACACAAACATCCTCTGTTTTATAGATATTGATACTCGGGCTAAACTCGAACAGCGGAGTCGTCAGAATTTTGGATAATTCTTTACTAGCGCTTTTGTTTGTTCAACCGAACTCTTTTAAGATAATGTACAGAACATTTCTTCCGTCTTCTCAGAAATCGAAAAGTAGGTGTTGCTTTGCTTTGTTTAAAAAAGAAGTTTTGTATTGGGGGTGAGAAAGGGAGAAAGAGAGAAAGATAGAAGGGAGAAGTAAGAGAAAGAAAAACAGAGAGGAGAGGAAGAGATAAAGAGAAAGAAGTTCCTTATCAATTATATTGGATCGATGTTGTCAGTCCATTGAAATTTAATTACAATTCAAGAGGCTTTTCGTGATTCAGTCATTGTTTACGAAAGCATCTCTTCCTCACTCTTTTTTTCTTCTCTTATTATATACATACTCTTTTACTTGTTTCAGTCATTTGACTGTAGCCATGCTGGAGCACCGCCTTTTAGTCGAGCTAATCGACCCCAGGACTTATTCTTTGTAAGCCTAGTACTTATTCTATCAGTCTCTTTTTGCCGAACCACTAAGTTACGGGGATGTAAACACACCAGCATCGGTTGTCAAGCGATGTTGGGGGGACAAACATAGACACACAAACATATACACACATACATATATATATACATATATACGACGGGCTTGTTTCAGTTTCCGTCTACCAAATCCACTCACAAGGCTTTGGTCGGCCCGAGGCTATAGTAGAAGACACTTTGTCCAAGGTGCCACGCAGTGGGACTGAACCCGGAACCATGTGGTTGGTGAGCAAGCTACATATTAATGTATTTGTAAATATACACATTAGGATTAGAAAAGTGATATATATGTGGTCAACCCATTGGGATATAATTGCAATTTAAGGTGTCATTTTAAATTCAGTCATTGTTTTCGAAAGCATCTTTCTCGCTTTCCCTCAATGAATATATACACTAGGATTTAAAAAGTTGTGTGTGTGTGTGTGTGTTGTTTTGTTTTGTTTAGAAGAGGAGAAAGAAAAATAGAGGAAGGAAAAGAGCAGAGAGTAGAAAGTAGAAGAAAGCATGTCTGTTGACATGATGCTAAATGGATGATGCTAAAGGACCTCTCAAGATGTCGATTTTAGGAAGAAGGATGAGAAAGAAAAAGAAGGAAAATGAAAGGGAAATACAAAGAGAGAAAAGCTTCTTTTCAATTACGTTGTATCGATGTGGTCGATTCGTTGAAATTTAATTACAATTCAAGATGTCATTCATGATTCAGATATTTATTTTTTGTTTTTAAACTCTCTCTCTCCCCTTCTCTTATCATATACCTATTCACATGTTTGTAGATAGACACATTACATTTAGAGGATTCAGAAGGTGATTCTTAAGTGAGTACAGTCAGTTATAGAGAATGAAATAAATTCAGAGTCCTAAATCCACTGAAAACATACATTCTCTCCAATGTTGATTGATTTCAAAATACGTTTGGAGAGGGCCAAACTGGAGTAGTCAAGTACTCGCATTCTTTCTCCCCAGACGTATTAGCTGGGCACGGTCCATGTGTTAGCTAACTATGTAGTGTTCATAATTTGTTTCATTTGAAGGGGTATTCGTGCATATTGTCTTTGCTTCTCTTTCAAACGTTTAGTTTTGGAGAGAATTTTTTGATAAAATGTATTTCCATTGCCTTTCGGAAGCTTGGGTCATCCCTTGAACATTTGTAGAAGGGAAAGATCTTGAATTTTCCTTCACCACATATTTTCCGATCTTTACTCAGTGGAATCTTGCGTAGTTCCTCTTGTCGGGTGTATTATCTGTGCACGCTGGCAAAGGAAATTATTGGTTTTGCCAATATAATTTTCCTTGCAGCTGGGGAAAGTAATGCAGCATATATCAGATTCTTTGAACGAGAATCCACTCATGAATTTTATGTCTATTTGAAGCGGTTGTTGTTGTTGTATGTTCCACATTTGCTATCTCCACATTTAAGGAGAATTCTGATTCACTCTCTGATGTGAATTTTGCACTTGTCAGGTGTTATTTTAAGATTTTTAGGGCTGGCACCTACTGTTGCGAAAGGGCTTTTCATCAACCAGATTTTTCATTTTGGGTGCTTGTATATACGTGTGTATGCATGTATATGAATAGATAGATAGATAGATAGATAGATAGATAGATAGATAGATAGATAGATAGATAGATAGATAGATAGATAGATGGATGGATGGATGGATGGACGGACGGACGGACGGACGGACGGACGGACGGACGGACGGACAGACAGACAGACAGACAGACAGACAGACAGACAGACAGACAGACAGACAGACAGATAGATAGAGAGACAGATAGATAGATCAAAACAGTTTGATTTAAATTCATTGGTATGCGTAGATTCATGCAAATATGCATATGTACATATGAATGAGTACGCATATGCGTGTATGTGTATGCATGTGTGCGTATGCGTGTGTACGTGTGTGTGTGTGTGTGCGAGCCAATGTACAGATGCGTACGCTTGTATCAATATACACATGCACGCAAATATAGAATTATATACTTGCACATGCCGCCCCTTCCTACTCCCCTCGCCTCGCAGAACCTAATCACCATGTGGTCTATTTCCTTCCTCCACGCAGTCAATTTCCCGTTCACCATGCGATATTTTCCAGTTAACTGTTATCCATATATTAACATCAAACCACGACAATGCAGCCCACCTTACGGTAATAACATTCAGCTTCTGTCATTCAAATTCAAAATGGCTGACGATTACAATCACGCTTGAAACTCAGGAGTGCCAACAAATTTGAATCATACTGTTTTGATCTATACATGTAACTCCCAATAAATTGGTTGAGTGTCCTTTCGTTTTTCCACTCGCTCGTATACATACATACATACATACATACATACATACATACATACATACATATATATATATATACGTGTATA
>NC_068996.1:6775107-6775966 GCF_001194135.2 Octopus bimaculoides | reverse complement strand
CCTTCGTCATGTCCGATATGACAGACTTTATATATATATAAGCTTTTGCTTTTTACCATACAGCCACGCCTTAATATATGTATATATATATATATATATATATATTCCAAGAAAGTTAGAGGTTGTGAATCCAACCAACTAAGGGATAATATCTATCCAATATATTGCTGGTAGAATACCCAATTATTAAATCACAAGTGCTTTTTCATTGCATGACAATTACATTACCGAGTGTAATAAATGGCTGAGGGTAAAGAGTTATTTTACCGTTAATTTATAGAGCAATAAGAAAATGGAGGGGATCAAGAGGTGGTATTCATCAACTTTTAGACATTATATAATGTCAATTTATTTATTTACTAAAAGGACAACTATAACAATATACATACATGTATAACATATTATGCTTTACATACATAATATATAAAATATAAAAATATCAGTAATTATTAAAATATAACATATAGCAATAGAAAATATATATAAGTTTATGTATTATTGTTATAATCATATTATATAATTATAATGATACGAACTACTGCATTAATCCTCCCTTCTAAACACATCTAATACGTATGTACCTATAAGTGTGTTTGTACGGAAGTATATATGTATATATATATGTATGTGTATGTATGTGTATGTGTGTATATATATGTGTGTTCCTCATGCATATACAGTTTCATTCTTACATAACTATAATTGTCCTTTTAGTAAATAAATATACATAATATAATGTCTATAAGTTGATGAGTACCACCTATTAATCACCTCCATTTTCTTATTGCTCCCTCCCCCTCTCTCTCTCTATATATATACACACATACATGCTTACATACATACATACACACACACACAC
>NC_068996.1:6774288-6775097 GCF_001194135.2 Octopus bimaculoides | reverse complement strand
TATAAATGTATATGTACAGTGGGGGGGGGGGAATATATATTCGTACATGTCAAAAATTCTTTATTTATTTAATTTCTAATGACCATGAATGGGATATACCAATACTATATTTGCATACACATGCATAAACTAAGAATATGCAAAAGAATCTAATAGATTATAATAACTAATGAATTTCTATACAAATATAAATATTTAGGGGTGAAAAAAGTATTCGTACAGAACATAAATAACTGATAATTCTGATTTAATACTTCGTAGTATTCTTTTCCACTTCAACCAATCTCTTCTTGTATTTCTTAATCAATGACTCGCATGTTTCTTTAGGAATTTTTTCTCATTCTTCTTGACAAATTTTCTTCAAATCTGGAATGCACGTTGGGGCTCTTGAATGAGTTTTAATTTTCAAATAACGCCACAAATTTTCAATGGGGTTCAAGTCATGTGACTGGCTTGACCTTTCTAATAATTTTATATTGTGATTGACAATCCATTTTTGGTAGACTTCGCCGTGTGCTTAAAGTCATTATCCTGTTGTAAAACCCACCCTTCACAAAGCTGGAGCTTTTCTACAGAGTCTCATAAATTATTGTTCAAAATATTTTGGTACATCTCTGCATTCATTCTACCATCTATCACATGTAAATTGCCAGTGCCATTTGCAGAAAAACACCCCTACACAATGATGTTGCCACCTCCAAACTTTACAGTAGGAATTGTGTTTTTCGGTGAATAGGTGGTAACATCTTTCCTCCAAACATGGCTACGCGAATTTCGTCCAAACAATTCAATTTTCGACTCGTCTGTCC
>NC_068996.1:6771072-6773527 GCF_001194135.2 Octopus bimaculoides | reverse complement strand
CACACACACACACACACACACGTATATGATATATAAGCACGTGAGCTGGCAGAACCATTAGCATACCAGGCAAAATGCTTTGCATCATTTAACAATAGACGCAGGAGTGGCTGTGTGGTAAGAAGCTTGCTTCCCAACCACATGGTCCAGGGTTCAGTCTCACTACGTGGCACCTTGGGCAAGTGTCTCCTGCTATAGCCTCGGGCCTTGTGAGTGGATTTGGTAGTTGTTGAAGATGAGGATGAACAGCTGTATGGTTTGAATTAAGCTTTATTGCCAATTCTTCAACTGATGATGCAAGATTTTCTCCAAATAATGCCTCAAGGAGCTTATCATCAAATTCAACTGGACGTTCTGTTCGATCTTTATCTTCAAGGCTGAACTCTTCACTTCTGAATTTTGCAAACCATCTTCTGCAAGTTCTTTCATTGAAGCATTCTTTCCCATAAACTGAGTGTATGTTTCGAGTCGTTTTGGCTGCAGAGTTTCCTTTTTTTTTGTACTCATAAAGCATTATGTGCCTTAAATGCTCTTTGGAAACTTCCATGCTAGAAAGGGTTTTAATCAAAGAAATTTTAATTCTATTATTCTGTAAAATAATATTTAATTAGTTTAAATGTACAAAAATGCATAAAAATAATTTTTTATTCCATTAGACATTCTAAAATAGTATTAAATTTCATTCAATTTTAAAAAAGGTAAACTCGGACAGAACTTATGGGGTGACCTGATATATATGGGCGCAGGCATGGCTGTGTGTAAGACGCTTGCTTCCCAACTACGTGGTTCCAAGTTCAGTCCTACTGCCTGACACCTTGGACATGTATCTTCTACTATAGCCTCGGGCAGAGGAAAGCCTTGTGAATGAATTTGTTAGTATTAATATATAGTAGGAGATAGATTTCGTATTAGACTTTTATTAGGTACAAACAAACTAACCCGTTATGCTCATGCATAAACAAATCCAAACGTCCTATGGACAATCAATGTATGACCAAAAATATGATATATAAGTGCACTGTAAACACTAGGGGAGGCCCCTACGTACATATGAGAGCCTTGGAAGATATTTTCAAAAATTGATATCGTAACCGCTTTACCAGCTCTCGAAAAATTCTTAAAAGGCATGTAACATCACTGACTGATTTTATTTGGAGGCTCAAGGAAGTGAAGGCAATATATGACCTGACCTGGTCTGTAATCAAACATGCGAAACCCTACAACACATTATCTCGGAAATACCAGCTATTTTCCGAAGAGTCGCTTTCAAAGGAGCGCATTATAAGTAGATTTACGAAACAATTACCCAGATGCCTACATGCAGCTAAACACAAATTCACAAATTACAATTTTAACCATATCTAACTAATGTAAACCTAATACCCAATTAATCCACCTGAATTAAAAAGAACAGTATCGGAACAACATGTACTTAGATACGTAACTTTACAATCTAGGTGTGTGTATATATATATATATATATATATAGATAAATGTATCTATATATGTATATATGTGTATATGAGTATACGTAATTGTATGGGTGTATGGTTTTACGTGTATGTGTGTGTATATGGGTCTACGTACGTATCTATACACATATTTATATTTGTCAGTGTATGTATATGTATACTTATGTATGTATGTGTGTATATATATATATATATATATATATATATATATATATATATATATATATATATATATATATGTATGTATGTATGTATGTATGTATGTATGTATGTGTATATGCACGAACATGATAATATTTGTCTAAGTATTAATCTTCGTTTCACTTTCTACTTTCTTTTTTCTTCTTAGCTGTGACGACAGCAAAAGCTGATTACGTCATTTTATCTAAACTGGAACGAAAGTTTTCAATGTTCATATTTGAATGAAGTTTTTGTCTTTCTATAATATTATTTACTTTCATTCATTCCCAAACTTGGTGGGTATATAACAACAAGCCAGCCGACACTAGAAATCTCTAGTGAGACTTCTTTATCAATGTTCCTGAAGAGACCCAGACTGATGGGTCGAAACATATGTTTTGCCTAATAAAAGTCTAATACGAAATACATCTCCTACTATTAATTAATACTATTACCCTAACTGCCATTGCGAAGTTCCTGAAGTAAGTCCAACAGAAGTGTACCACAACTACGGATGACAAGAGGTAGCCTAAACTGTACCGGTGCTCTTACTCAAGATTTAAACACACTAATCTAATTATACGTATTTACCTGAATGTTCTATTATATATGGCGGAGGTAAAGAATACGTACACCACCGGATTTCGGCGTAACAAAACCCCTAACCCTAACCCTAACCCTAAACCCTAACCCTAATCCTAAAATTAACCCTAAACCCTAACCCTAACCCTAATCCTAACCCCAACCCTAATCACCGGGTGTACGTATTCTTTACCTTCGCCCTATATATATATATATATATA
>NC_068996.1:6768095-6770850 GCF_001194135.2 Octopus bimaculoides | reverse complement strand
GTTTTTCTGTCTCTGTGATTCACAAGTACTTAAATACATTTTTGTCCTCTCCACAAAAGAAAGCGAACATCTTGTAGGTATAATAAGACAATTTAAAATTTGCTTAAGGGAAACGGTAATAATTTTCGAACCATTTCATTTGTAGGAGACAACATTGAATATTCATTTGATATTCTGAAGTCGATGACAATTTGACTAGCAAATTTGTTAATACATTTACGCGCGCAAAAACTAGTATTTATACGAGTCAGTAATTGATATGTTCAATATATTACGGATCAAATTGATAATAAACGGATGATCGAATACCGTTTGAAATATATCCTTTTAATATCATTTTACTATTTATAATAATTAATATCGTTTTTCTATTCACTTAATATTCTAAAGTTACTGTTAATTTATAAAAAAGAGAAAAACGAAAGCTTTCTCTTTGTATGTATTCCCTCACAGCAGTTTGTATAATCACGAGTCAATAGTTTACATATACAATTATTACTGATAAAATTGACTATAAACAGATAATCAAATAACATTTTTCAAAAATGAAGTCGAATTCTGTGAAACTTGAAATATATCTTTTAATATATTTTTCGTTTGTACATAAATAAAGACTACTATTTCCGATGATAAGCACGTAATCTCATAGTGAACAAAAGTTATTAGATAACGCGCAATGATCGGGTCAAAATATTTTTAAACTATTATTTTTGATATTATAATTAGAATGAAGGACTTCCCCTAGTTACGATTTTTGCTTTAATAAATCCGAAAGTTGAAGTTATCATTTTCGGGTTCTTGGTTTAGTTGTAGATTTTCGAAAAAAAGATGAAAACCAAGACGTTATTCTAAACAATCTCCCGGCATTCCTGACGCCTCCCCTTGTGAGTCCTTTTCGTCTTCGAGTTCTATACTGTCTTCTCCGCCTCGTTTTCCTCGGTCTGACTGCAACATTCTGCCGCCTGTTGCTTCTTTTCGATGAAACACGTCGATAAAGAGTCATTTTGCTCTTAATAAAGTATATACCGACATCCAATCTCCAATGGATTCGATAAACGGTTGAAAATCCAGGAAAATATTAAATGACGTTCTTAAATGACGTCCTTAAATGACGTCATTCAGATGGACGACAACTGTCTTCTTATATATGTTAATGGTTGTTAAAAAACAAGAATTGAGAGTTGAATTGTTACTGCTTGAATAACCAATGGTTCTTATCCAGTCGCCATCGCTGTTTTATAACACTGGGCAAAATATTTACCTCTTAATTAGGTCGATCTATTCAACTAGATTTCTTCAGAAAAAGGTTTACCGATGTAAGCTACAATGGCGACTATAATGAATGCCTATTTCTTTAGCGTTCTCTTTTTTTGACTTCGGCTTTTTACTTTCATACATATCCGCGCGTGCGCAGGCACACACGCACAGTCCCTTTATATCTTTTAATTACTTGATACTGTGGAAATTGTAATGAATTTTCCTAGACTGTAAAACAAATTAGATACAAACTGAAAAATATTTTCTTTTAATGCACGTTTTCTGATTTTATTTATTGATGAATGTACAGTAATATTTTGAAGTCTATTAGTTGATGGCGCATCTGAGAAGGGTTCGATCTTTTATCCGAAATTCCGAAATCAGATTTTTTTTTTTTTTTTCGAATGAGAGAATATACCGGAAAATGCTCAGAAGCTTCTCAATGAATATGCAGTTGCTACAAGTCACGCTTCGCGCTGTTTGCTGTTGAGTTTTACAGGTCGGAACATGAGCTGCTGATGCTTCGCATTGAGCCGTCAGCTGTTCGAGAGCCATGCGTTGAACCATTAGCAGTTTGGGAGCTGTGCATTGAGCCACGCTTTGAGCTGTCAACGGTTTAGGAGCCGCGCGTTGAATCGGCAGCTGTTACGCACCACTGAGCCGTCAGCTGCTAGGAATAACATCACCCAATGGCCTGTTGAGAAAAAAATGTAATAATATGGCTATGAAATTGGTAAAAGTGAAACCTTTGGAAACTGAAACTTTTACAAGCCAAGTGCTTATTCTATCGGTCTCTTATATCGAACGGCTAAGTTACAAGGACGTAAACACACTAACAGCTATTGTGAAGCGGTTGTAGGGAGACAAAGACATGACACATAAACGCGCGCGCGCACACACACATATTTACACATGGCCAAGTGGTTAGGCTATTGCACTCTCGATCGCTAGATCGCGATTTCAATTCCTAGACCGAGTGGGGTGTTGTGTTCTTGAGCAAAACATTTCATCTCGCATTGCTCTGCAATCACTTCGACACCTGGCGTGTGGTACACCTGTGTGCACCTGTTCAGACAACAACCATTTGATGAAGGGGAGCGAGTTAATGTGCAGCGCGAACATTTGATTCATTATAAACAAATCATTTGTGCAGGTCGTTCGGCAAAGACTGAACGTTCATACGTCGTCTTCGACGGGCTGAGACCCACTTCGGTCATGAATGACCATGGGTTTGCACCTATAAAGTTACCCTCCCAGGTACAAGTCCGGGCAAAGTTGTTTACGGAAGACCAGCAGTCGCCATGCATACCAGCCTCCCCTCACCACGCCACCAATGTTATCCAAGGGAAAGGCAAAGGGGCCGAAACAGCTTGGCACCTGTGACGTCGCAACTCATTTCTACAGCTGAGTGAACTGGAGCAACGTGAAATAAAGTGTCTTGCTCAAGAACACAACACGCAGCCCGGTCGGGGATTCGAACGCACAACCTCACGATCGT
>NC_068996.1:6765039-6767815 GCF_001194135.2 Octopus bimaculoides | reverse complement strand
TATACATACATATATATATATATAAACTGACATACATACATACATACATGTAGCAGGAATATTTAGTCACTACACCCAATGTGACGATTGGCTAGAATAAGGTTATTCTGACCAATCGAGACACCACCAAGAGCTTACCTCCTGCAGAGACTATATTTTGAAGATGTTTCTCTGAGCCAACTTTTTGCTATAAAAGCATCTCATCTCAGGCACCTAAGGCAGAGCGCCAGAGCTGTGAGACAGAGCGCACACAGCGCTAAAAGCTGTCACACAAAGACAAAAATCACAACTCTCCACAATTTGCTCGTTCGTAGTAACGATATCTTTCCTTATAAACGAAGAAAATAATGCTTCCTTAATTGAAAATCTCTCAACCGGGTTTCTGTCTTTATCATTTCTCCATCTTCGTTACATATATATATATATATGTGTGTGTGTACACACACACATAAATAATACAGATTAAGTACAGGACATCACCAACGAGCGACAAAACGTAAACACACGCGAGATAAGTACAGGACAAAATAAAAAAATATATACGTTAAGGACAGGACATCAACGACGAGTGAAAAATATGTAAACACATAACGAGAGACAAGTACGTGACAAAATACCAAAAGGAGTATAACTCTTCCTCAGTTGTCCACTATTTATTACTCCCTATTTCGAGCTTTCAACGACAAGATAGGAAAACTTCATAAGACAGCAGCATCCAGAGATTTTAAAAATATAAAATTTGTGGAGAGTTAGGGCTTCGAACGAACAAACAGCAACAGAGTGGAAGGAACAGAGTAAACAAGAGAGAAATAGCCTGTAGTCACGTGTGAGCAAGCAGGCAGAAGGGAAGGTGGACAAGAGAGAGGATGTGGGAAACAGACAAAGGGAGTGAGGGGAAGAGAGAAGGAACGAAAGATAGTAAGGAGTGAAAGAAAGACAGAGGACAGCAAAGAAGGAGAGGGGACAAATGAAAAAAAATAACAAAGTGGATTATAGAGGGATAAAAAGAAAAATGAAAGCAAAGTTTGAAGTCTAAGAAATTATAAATAAATGTAAGAACTTACTGTAGACAAGGTTGTGTGGCGTTTTATATATATATAATGTATGAATTCTGAACCAACCGTAACAATTTTCGACTGATATTAACAGAAAAAAATGACTAATCGCATTTGTAGCATCAAGGGAACAACTTATGAGAAAAATACTCCCTCACCTAATATTACGTTAAAGGGGAACAACTTTAATAAGTTTTAGCAAAAGTTGTGTGTCCACACTATTACTACTTGAAACATCAATGATCAAAAGATTATTCTTTTGTTTAATAAATATGCAATATGATTATCAGAAAACAAAGTGACACCGGGTTTCATTCCCACTTCGTGGCACCTTCGAAGGATGTCTTCTGCTGTAGACCCGGGCCAACCAAAGCCTTGTCAGTGGATTTGGTAGACAGAATCTGAAAGAAGCGGCGAGCTGGCAGAAACGTTAGCACTCCGGGCGAAATACTTTTGACTTTACCTTTCATCCTTTCTGGATCGATTAAATAAGTACCAGTTACGCACTGAGGTCGATATAATTGACCGTTTGTCTGTTCTTGTTTGTCCCTTCTGTGTTTAGCCCCTTGTGGGCAATAAAGAAATAAGAAGCTGAAAGAAGATTCTTGTGTGTGTGTGTGTGTGTCTGCCTGTGTCTGTGTGTGTTTATGTTTGCCCCGTCGGCAAACGAGGCAAAAATCTTACTGCAGCTCTTTTCACTCAATTCCTCGCGCAAAATTCGTGGCAGGAGCTCCAGGACATACCAGTCACATCAATAAGTTCGTCAATTGTTCGGTAACGGTCCTCCAAGATCAGTTCATGATATTTCGTGATGCTTTCATTCGTTCAGGAGGTCGACGGTCGTCCTGAACGAGATTGGTCTTCAAGCGACAAGTGACCAGTCGTAACCTTGTGTTTTGCTCATGGCAGCGTCTTTGTAAGTTATTGAAACATGACAACTATTTCAGCCACTGTTTTCCCCAGCATAAAACAGAATTTCTCAGAAGCACGCTGTTCCTTCGTTTCAGCCATCGAACAGGAGAGAAGCACTGACAAACAAAGACGGACCACATGAAAGTACGACCCCACCGGACGAGACGACGCCAGTCGGCAGACTTATGCTTGAGGGTCGAATCTAGCGGCGGAAGCCTGAACTAAAACGGATTTGTCCCACAGAGAACGTTTCCGGTTACTTTTAGGTAACCCTTCGTGTATATATATAAAAATACAGTAAGATATAATGATTAATATATTATGATATACTAAATGCATTATAATGTAGGTGGATATAGGAATTAAAAATCAAAAAGGTAAAATACATAAATAAGGGTGTAAATAGCACCTGAAATTGCCAGAATTAGGAGCTAAAAAATATAACTCAAATATCCACACGAAATCACCAGCCTCATGAGATGTTCCGGTACTGCGAGGAGCAAGCCACATCTTTCTCCAACGAGATAAAACCGACAGAATGAAGATGTCTGATAACACCCTATCACGTGATATATATGTATAAGCAATAAATTAACAAGAGAAATACGATCGACAATCTAACAATTTATTTATATTATAATCTGTATATATATATATATATATATATATATATGTAACGGTAATATAGGGAGAATTCACAAAAAAAAGCAACTGACGAAGACAGGTGGTATAGAAGACAAATAGATGTATTAGTATAACGCTCGGGAATTGAAAAAGTCTTTAACATTTCGAGCCTACGCTCTTCCACA
>NC_068996.1:6762228-6764928 GCF_001194135.2 Octopus bimaculoides | reverse complement strand
ATATATATATATATATATATATATATATATATATATATATATATATATAAACCTTTGTATCTCTGTCTGTTCCCAATGCATTCTCAAGCGGCTCAACCAAATCAAATCAAATTTTACATGGTAATACTTTGAGACCCCAGGAGTGTCGGCATGTACTTTTGGGGGATTAAAACAATGCAACATTGGCACTGTTTCTGCATTATGTCTCGAAACCCGAAGAATAAAAGTGAAACCTTCGACGGAGTAAGTTATAGTTTCACTTTTATATTGTTTCACTTTTAATAGTAGTTGAATAATATTCTTAACGTAGCTTTTTTTGTTGCAGTCGACGTCTTCTATGCAGTCTCACTAATTTAGGTTTAATCGAAATCAAATTTAGTTTTTTAAAACTATGTTTGACTAGTGATATGCTACATTTAGACATGAAATACTTAAAATCTGGTGCAGTGGAACAAAGGTTAAGAGCAAAAATGTATAGACCAAACTGGTTGACTGACAGGTAGTAACGCCCGACATCGACACTTTGAACCCACACCATTCTTTTAATTTTGATTAAGAATTATTATATTGATATTAATATGAAAGAGAAATGTTAAAGGAATATATTGGTAAAGGTTTCGTAAAATTTTATCCATTAGAAAAAAAGACATTTAATATTAATTCTGAAATTTTTATCAATTTTTGCGTGATATAAAAGGGACACTACTCAGGCATAACTTCAGATTTCTGCCCCTCAGCCCAATTTCGATGATCATAACTTTCAGAAAAATTGATATTTTTTAATGAAATTTTCTACGAATGTGTGATATATCATGTAGATTCCATATATACAAACTTTTGGGGGAGAAGTATTTTTGGAGGGGTAGGCTGGGGAATTTCGGAAAATTCACCGGACTCCACTTCAACTCGTAATAACTTTCAAGAAAATGGATATTTTTTTAATGAAATCTTCTACAAATATACCTCAGACTATGTAGATTTCGAAGACATAGGAATTTGGGGGGAAAATGATTGGGGGTTATTTTTGAGAACTGTTCCCCACTCGGGAGTATTTCGGAACAAGCAGTCCACATTTGCCTCCTCCTCTCCGTTAGTGTGTTTGTGCATCCGTAGATTTCCACTGAAGCAACAAACAGACAAATGAAGGCAAATGAAGCCCTCACCATAAAACTCGTTATGCTAAAAATAACAGCTAAATATCTAGTATACAGAAATATGTTATTAAGACAACTTATCTGTTGCATACGATTTTTTTTTCACTTTAAGTAAATTCCCAGGTAAACGTTTCTAATAGAAAGGCAGAAGAAACCAAAAACAAAAATAAGGAACATACACGCACAGCTAAATATAGAAGTGTAAAGTATAATTTGTTACATAATCTTTATAATAAACATGATATTGAATGTTATAATTCCCCGTTCGAATTTTTTTATTACGTGTGTGTGTGTGTGGAAATCTACGGATGCACAAATGCACAAAACGGAGAAAATTAAACAAATATGGACGACTTGTTCCGAAACAACACCGAGTGGGGAACAGTTCTCAAAAATAACCCTCAATTATTTCCCCCCAAAATTCCTATGTCCTTGGAATCTACATAGTCCGAGGTATGTTTGTAGAGAATTTCATTTAAAAATATCCATCTTCTTGAAAGTTAAGACGAAATAAAGTGGACTCCGGTGAATTTTCTGAAATACCTAACCCATCCCCTCCTAAAAAAAATTTCCCCAAAACATTTGGTATATTCGGAATCTACATGATATAATACATATTCGTAGAAAATTTCATTAAAAAATATCCATTTTTCTTAAAGATATAACCATCCAGAGTTAGGGGTGCAGAAATCTGTAGTTATGCCCCTTACTCATATATGAACCAAACTATTTCTTAGGGGCACGCACAACAAAAGATAAAAGACAACACTAATCGATACAAAGAGTTCTAATATGTTTTTTCATTAGTCTGAATTATTTTTTATAATAAAAAGGAAAACTTTTGCTGAATTTTTTGAAGTATGGTTTTTTAAAGTCCATTTTTGAATAAATTATTTTGATACCAAGATTATTTAATAAAATATTTTTATTTTATTTTGTCTTTGTGAGCAGTACTGAATCATGTAGTAGGGCTGTTCAGAAAAGGCAATTGACAAAAATTCAAATATTTTAACGGTCAGTTTTCACTATTTTAAAATTTTCAAATAAGGAGTTGATTATTTACGTGCTACAAATGACTTTATTTTTAATTTATTTATTAATTTTATAGTAAATAGAATATGATTATTTGTGGCTTTGTCTTTATGAGCAGTACTGAAGTCTGTAGTAAGGCTGTTTAGAAAAGGCAAATGCTACTTGTAATTATATTCTATTCAATATTAATTTGATTTAATTTATTTAAAATAAAGTTATTTTATTAAATTTGTATCCTCATTTTTTTTTTTTTTTTTTACTATTTTCAAAATTCTTTAAATATATTCATTTGTAACTTTGTCTCTGTACAGTACCGAAATTACAGTATGTAAATTATGTCCAGAAAAGGCAAAGTTGCAATGATTATCATTCATTTTTAATTTAATTTCTAAATGGGAATTAGTCAAATGAAAAAATCAAAATTTTGTTTGAATTTTCTTGGAAATTTTTGAATTCAAAATGACTACAAAAAATGGTAATTTTATATATTTTTAATTAAAATGTTACTATTACT
>NC_068996.1:6750568-6759470 GCF_001194135.2 Octopus bimaculoides | reverse complement strand
TTATCTACCTTCCTACTTATTAGGATTTTGGTTTTAGCTAGGTTGACTCTAAGGCCCTTCAATTCTAGACCTTGCTTCCACACCTGAAACTTCTCCTCTAGTTCTGATAGTGACTCCGCAATTAGGGCAAGGTCATCAGCATAGAGGAGCTCCCAGGGGCAACCTGTCTTGAACTCCTCTGTGATTGCCTGGAGGACTATGATAAATAAGAGGTGGCTGAGGACGGAACCTTGGTGGACCCCTACCTCTACCCGGAATTCATTGCTGTACTCATTTCCAACCCTCACCTTACTGGCAGCATCTCTGTACATGGCTCGCACAGCTCTCACTAACCATTCTTCTATCCCAAATCCTATGTATCAATTCTTTACATTAATTATATTATAAATTTTATCTCTTATGTGTCCTTTAAATGATATTAGATATATAAGATATTAGGGTCAGGCATCAAATTAAACTTTAAACGGTTTAAGAACTATTAAAAACTATTAAGAAATTTCAAAACATCCACAAAAAACTTCCAGGATAGCACTACTGTCAGACTTATTTGCCCAACTAGGTCTGATATTGGCCGGCTTAGTAAACTTATTCTTGACAATATTCTACCCTTTATAATTCCCAACTTAACTTTAAAATTATGGATTGATAATGATGAGGTACTTAAGTGGTTCAGATCTATCGATAACACTGGTAATTATTCTTTTATCCAATTTGACATAAATAGTTATTATTCAAGCATATCCCTAATACTTCTAAATAAGGCTCTTATTTTTGCTAAAAATTGCTCTCTTATTACTATGGATAAAATTGATATTATTCTGTTAGCTAGAAGAACTATTATTGAATTTGATGGCAAACTTTGGATGAGGGCTGACACTCCAGACAACTTCGATATAGCGACGGGGTCGAGCGACTTAGCTGAAATTACAAATCTAGTAGGTGCATACCTCTTGTATAGCCTAAATAAGGAAATCCCAGAGCTGCAGGGCAGTTTATATGGGGATGATGCCTTATTCATCATCCCTAGTAACAATAAATCAATCATTGAAAGAATGAGAAAGAAAATTAGAAAATTTTTTAAAAGCTTCAACTTAAGTATTACGTATGAATATGGTACTAAGCTAGTAAATTTTGGGGACACAATTCTAAACGTAGACTTTAAATTGTACTACCCCTATAGAAAAGAGGACAAGGTTACAAGGTATGTGAATAAATTATCTAATCCCCCCCCCCACACCTAATGTATTAAAATTAATAGTAAAAACATTTCTGAGAGAATTACTAAGTTATCTTCAAATATTGATATTTTTAATTCTCATTCATAGTACTACAATGTTGCTTTGTCTAAAGCAGGATATGGCCAGAAAATTTCTTTCTTCTGTCCTGGAAGGCCAACTCCTTTTGAAAGAGATATTAATAATGATGTTAGTAATAGTAAGTCTATTAGCTTAATTAGTGGTGATGAAATACTAAATGAAAAACCATCCTACATACTTGACATTCTAAATAAGAATAATAATAGAGTATATTTTGATAGGAGACTACATACTAATACCAGCAAAAAAACTAGGTTAGATAAAAGAAATGGTAATGCAAATGATATAGTTACTCTACAAAATAATAGGGATTCCACAAAAAGGTATGCAAAACTATAAATCATAATATTGTTCTAGAGAATAATGGTAATCAAAATGTATCCTGTACTCATTCATGCAATAAATTGAAAAATAAAAATCCTGTCTGGTTCAATATCCCATTCAACTGTGCAGTCTCCACTAAAATATACCAAAATTTATAGCTATTTTACAAAAATATTTTCCTTCTTCCCACAGATATAGTAGAATCTTTTCATGTAATACAGTCCGAATCTCATACTTGACCCTTACTAATATAGGTACAATCATAGCTAGGTTAAATAGAAAGAACATAGGATTAGCCAGACTCATTGAAAATAAAAATGGTGGTAATAGTTATAGAAATATCAATAATAATTTAATCACTGCCAAATCAGATTGGAGCCTGGTGTAGCCATCTGGTTTCACCAGTCCTCAGTCAAATCATCCAACCCATGCTAGCATGGAAAGCGGATGTTAAACAACGATTAGTAATAGCATTACCAATAATTATAGAAATGGAAGTGGAAATAACAATGGCAATAGGAATTATGAAGGTAACAGCAATATTCTTAGGTCCGTCAAACATAACTTAAACCAGCATAATGAATATAGTGGTATTGATGTTGGAAGTACAATTGAAATAGATAGTAGTAGCACCTCTAATGATAATGATGTGAATCATGGTTCTAGTTCATATATGGAAATAGAAAATATTAGTATGCCTGATGCTGCAGGAATGATTCTATCTGATAGCATGATGGAAATGGGATTAGATAGTAATAGAAGTGATCATAACAAGCCTGATAATAGAATTAATAATAGGAGAAATAATATCAATGTGAATAATGGTAACAGCAATGATTTAAATCTTAGTAATAATATTGGTGTTGTTGATAGTTCCACTAGTTGCAATTGTAGAAATAAGTTCTGTTGTCCATTATTAGGTCGATGTCTCACCAGAAATGTAGTACATAAATGCACAATAAGTACTATAACTGATAATTATATTTACTTGGGATGTACGATTAATTTGAAACAGCATATATATAACCACTTGTCATCTTTTAGACTTAAACATAAGGCTAATTTTACGTCGTTATCAAATAAAATTTGGGAATTAAAGGAAAGTGGTACCAGTTTTAGCCTTAATCCAAATTGCAGAGTATAGAATGGGAACACCCAGAATTGCCAGCAAAAAAAATTCATGACTCAACCCTCTGCAGGAAAACTGGTGCTGTTTTTTTTGGAATGCAGAAAAAGCCTAAACTGAAACATTACCTGGAAAAAAGGGTCTAAAGTCACCAGTGTAAGCTACAGTGAAATGCTGATCAACAAATTGAAACCAGCAATTCATACCAAATGCTAAGGTCTGTTGTCAAATCAGATGCTATGGTTGCACAACAATGCACACCCACATATTGCTGCCCACACTGTTGAAACCAATGAATAATTGAGTTTAAAGTTGCTGTGACATCATGCATACAGTTCAGATCTTGCCCCTTCCAACTATCACATTTTTTAATTGCTCAAACATCCATAATGAAGTTGTTGATTTGCTATAAACAAAGTGCAGGAAGCAGTGCAAAAATGGCTCCATGACCAGCTGAAAACCTTCTTCTTCAATGAAATAACATGACCAACAGCAAAAATGGATATTATCCAAATGTCTTATTCTTGGTCTACCCCTAGATTTCTTGCCAGTTGATTCAGCTTGAAGAATCTGCCTTGTGATTCTTTCCAGTGACATTCTAATCACAGATCCATTGCAATGGAGCTGTGATCTCTCAATTCAGAGAAGTGGCAGCTCAACCTAGAGAGACTCTCTGACCTCTAAGCTATGCACCCTGTCAAGCAACATTACTCCAAAGAGCCTTCAGAAGAACCTCACTTCAACTACTTGCGTTTGTGACCATACCCATTCAGTCATTACCCAGCATTTATAACCATAAGTGAGGATAGAGATGGAAACTGAATCGGAGATAGCAAGTTTGGCTTTTTTATCAATCTTTCCTCTTCAGAAGATTGATTACTGGAGTTGATGCATTACAGGATAACCACTATGGATCAAATTAGATTGGTGTAAAATTGAATCCTCACTTCATCAAAATTATAACAGGTCAACAAAACATTGGCAATGACTTTTTACTGATGTTATAGGATCAAACCAATCATTAAAATGAGCAAGTTTAAGCCTTTCATATCACTCGTTCCTGTTCTGCTTAACCCCTTTGTTATGATATTTCTGTTGATGTACGCTGTTTTTGTATCAATTAGTCTTCAAATTAATGAAGAATTTAGCAAAATAACTGGTGTATGGAACATAAATTAACACGAAATTTTGAATGAAGATTTTAATTTACATCACTTTAAAATAGGAAGTTTGTCATAGAACTGGCTAGAACTGGCTAGTGAGTTGGTATGAAAAGAGTTTTAAAAAAAAACAAAAAAACAGCTATTCACTCCTTGTCCTTGCTCTCTGCTCTTTCAATGTTTTAAGCTTTGTTCAAAATGATTTTGGCACTAAATTTGAAAGTACTGAATTTTGGGGATATTTATGTAGATGAAATATTTAGAAGACTGCAATGACTTGTTACTATCTTTCGCCAAACAAATAAAATTTAATGTTGTAATGAAATTATGTGGAAAGCTACTCAGTTGCATCATCTTCATGATGATGATCATCATTACTTAACATTTTTTTCCCATGCTGGCATGGGTTGGAAGGATTGACAGGATCAGGTGAGTTATAGAGCTGCACTAAGTTCCAGTGTCAGCTTTGGCATGGTTTCTATTTCTTTTTTAACAAAAAAAAAGTTGTGAAGGTACTCATTTTAAAACTATTTCCATATCATAACATTCTATTTCAACCTGCAACAGAAATGCTACCCCATCACTAATCCCTTCCTACTAGTATTAGTCTTTGGACTGCACCTATGTTAGAATATCATCATCAAGGATTTTTAGTTAATTGCATTGACAATACTTATGTCAGGTTAGTATTTATTTACTTTATTGATATCTATTTGCTGAAATGCCAAGTAATGAGACATAAAGACAAGCTTATTACATTATGTAGAGATTGCTAGTATTTGCTATCTGTTCAGGCATTTAGCTAAAATTTTGTTTATTTCAGAAATTCACCCATGTTTACAACTATCAGGTTTCACAGTTAATTTTGTGGAGCACTACCAGCTGTACTTCACAATTTTTGATTCAAATCATAAAAGAGGTTTGGTTTAAACACGGCTTTCTTTTTAATGTATAACCAATCACAATGCATTGCCATGGAGTACATAACATTACTTCTTTTTCTTCAGCCAGATGAAGGGATATATATATGGTTTCCATCTAAAGGAATTTTACATTGATTTAGTTTATAAATATTTATATCAGTTTAAATACATTTGGGGTATATTTGACATGTGCAAAGGCCATTTTCACTGGTGTTTGCCAATGTGAAGAATTCTTTCTTAAGGTAATCATCATCATCATCAACTTCATTTAACATCTGCTTTCCATGCTGGCATAGGTTGGACGGATTGACTGAGGACTGGTAAACTAGAAGGCTGCACCAGGCTCCAATCTAATCTGGCAAGGTTTCTACAGCTGGATGCCCTTCCTAATACCAACCACTCCAAGAGTGTAGTGGGTGCTTTTTACATGCCACTGGCACAACGGCCAGTTAAGCAGTAACTGGCATCGACCATGCTTCCTATATCCTACTTTTCTCTCGGAGTGCTGACATTCTGTCATGTATGCACATTGACATTTCACATCCAGTGGAGAATACTAGCTTCATTTCTTGCAAGTTTACACATGTCCTCAGCCCATGTTTCACTGCTGTCATACTGTCTCCCTTTCACTCTGAGCAAGAGGCCCTTTGTTACCAGCAGAGGTAGGAGCTCTCTGAACTTTTCCCGGGCTATTCTTATTCTAGCAGCTATATTCTCAGAGCATCCACCTCCAATACTGACTTGGTCACCTAGGTAACGGAAGCTATAAACCACTTCTAGATTTTCCTTCTGACATGTGACAGAAGCTGTTTTCTACACATTTTCAGTGTTTATTGCCCCTGTGCATTTGCCACAGATAAAAACTATCTTCCCAGTTAGCCTTCTTTTGATATTGCTGCACCTCTTATGTGTCCATAGCTTACACTAGGTACATCTTATGGATTTTCTACCTACGCCTTTTCTACAGATCAATCAGGGCCATCTACCTGAAGGAATTTATGATTTGTCTGCCTTCCTACTTACTAATACTTTGTTTTTTGTTAGATTGACTCTGAGGCCCTTCGATTCTATACCTTGCTTCCACACCTAAAACTTCTTCTCTAGTTCCTGATAGTGACTCAGCTATTAGAGCAAGGTCATCAGCATAGAGGAGTTCCTAGGGGCATCCTGTCTTGAATTCCTGTTATTGCCTGGAGGACAATGATGAATAAGAGGGGGCTGAGGGCTGATCCTTGGTGGACCCCTACGCAGAATTCTTCACTATACTCATTGCCAGCCCTCACCTTACTGAGAGCATCCCTGTACATGACTTGTACAACTCTTACTAACCACTCATCTATCCTTAGTTTCCACATTGACTACCAGATTTAAAACACTAAATCATTCCAAGATGCCCTTTTGCAGAACAGTGAATGCATTTCTACCTACTTGGCTATCATCAGCCTTGTATATCACAAGAGAGACAACTCCGTAATGACTCTGGAAGCCTCACTTCCTTATAGGAGATTAGTATCAAACATGAATTGATTTACATGCAACGTTGGCATCGCATAGTGGATAAAGGCATTGGATGATGCAATGTAGTAACCTAAAGGATCTGAGTTCAATCCCAGGCAAGACGCTAAGATGAATCACAAAACACCTGATGAAGGCTAGTCTGTACACAGCCGAAACATAGTAAAAGCTGACAAACAATGAGGACACCATCCACTAATATAAACGGTATACATAACAGGTCAAATATGTTTGGGACATATTTGACCTATACAAGAGCTGTATTTACAGCACTTTGCAGGAAGCTCCAAATAATGTTCTGTTTAAAGAAAATGGTAGTGTCTTCTCTCTTTACAATAAAACTAAGATATGGAGCCATGTTATAAGCCACACAGGAACATTTTTGTGCATGTAAAGGGGGGAACCATGGAATAAATATTAGAATAATTTACAATATTATAGTATTGGACATGTAAGTGTCTGATGGTATTAAAATGTAGTAATAAGCAAGTCGATAATGTTATTGTCGTCCTCCACGCCTGTGACTTACCGTGGTAGCAACTGGTGCAAACACATTTGTAAGTGTACTTGAATAAATTAACACGCTATGTTCAAGTATAATATACCCTTATATTACAAGGTGTACCACTAAAAGAAATGTCGGGAAAATATATTTCATACGCACAATAGACTGGTGTTAAAATAATAGTAATCTTTAATACATATGGAAAAAACAAAAAACGCAATTACGTTTGCAGCAAGCTATTTCTCGAGTATAATGCACATTCCTAACTTTAAAGTTTAAAAATCCGTGGTGAAGGGGACACCTGTTATATATGAATAACGTTTATCAAAACTCCAAAGTAGTTGAAAATTTAAAAACTATAAAAGACAGCATGTAATTTACACTAATTTTAACATTTACTACCGTTTTCTAACTATTTCATACAATTTACTTAACGCCCCTGTAAAAAACTCTACATAAACACAGAGGGGCACACACCACAAAGATAAGGTTTCCATCTACCAAATTCTATCACATGCCGAGGATGTGGTAGAAGATACATGCGCAATGAGATCGAACCCGAAACGACGAACTTCTTAACTACACATTTATGCCTGTCTATAAATGTATGACTCAGCCAGAATGTAATTGATTCAGTTTCAACACATGATCTCAGCACACTTCAGCCAGAAGCAAGTATATCTAAAATTAAGTCAGCTCGACCAAAATAATCTTATCAATTAAAACTTATAAACTTGGATGTGTGGAGAGACAGCTAATCCACAGTTTTCACATTGCTAATAAATAGAATTAAGTATAAAAGAAGTGATTTTAAACATTAGCCAGGAGTGGCATTCCTTCGATATAACTCGTTTAAAATGAGACATTGCTGGCATAATTCCGTTATATCTATATTCCACAATCCACGGAAATACCCGAAGTGTAATGTTTTGATTTTGTCGTGTTATATCGAAGGAATGCCCCATGAGTCAATTGTGAAAAGTATATATATATACTGGATTAGAATGCTCGGCTATTCGAGTGTGTAGCTTCATTCGTTGACATCATTATCAACTGCTACCATTAAAATACAATATAAGCATGGTAATTATTAAAATGTAAATATTATAACCGTTGCATGTGTTCATTTCGAAGGAATTATATATATATATATATAATTTTAAGGCACAAGAAAATTACTCTACCCAGACACAAAAGTATATATAATCACTTCAGCTAAATGTCCTATGCATTCTTATGCTCTTCCTGGCCAGCATGACGGTGTCGTGTATAAAATAGTCTCCTCTATAAAAATGATGCCGCACAAGAACAAACTAATTATGTTTAGGTTGTATTTTGAGAACTATTTTACCAACAAAATGAAACAACAGCTAATTGAAAACATGATTTAATTTAAAGAATTTCGCGTGTATATCTAAATACAACAAGCGAGAAAAAAAAAAGGAATGATAATAATTCTTTCTGTTATAGCCACACAGCCTGAAATTTAGGGAGGAAGGGGGGCCAGACGATTATATCGACCTCACTGCTCAACTGATACTTCAACGGATGAAAAACAAAGTCGACCTCGGCAGAATTTGAATTCAGAACAATGAGCCAGATGGAATGCAGCTTTGCATTTTGTCCGCCGCGCTAACGATTTTTGCTAGATCGACCAATAGATAATTAAAACCAAGGGAATTAATTTATATTAGACGACAACTCTTCTATTCATCCGGACAAACAACTACATTGCACCGTCTTCATTCAATCATTCTCCCAAGTCAATAAATCTGTTGTTTGTTAAAGCTATATCATCGTTCCATCTCACACTACAACATTGTCGAACAACAATAAATAATATTAAGACGTCACTGTCAAGTCCTTTTGGTGACGGTCGTTCTAGTATACTCATTTTTATAGTTTATTATTATCTCATACGCTGATTATTATGTAGTAAATTAATTTTTGAAGCTTTCTTGTGATACGCCCATGTTTCTTGACCTTTGTACAGAGCCCCAAAATTTTCAGTAAGTACCACTCGTTTTACATTA
>NC_068996.1:6745886-6750558 GCF_001194135.2 Octopus bimaculoides | reverse complement strand
TATATATATACACACATATGTGTGTATGTACGTATGTGTATATATTTACCAGTATTTATATTTTTTATATTTGACTGAAATACTATAAGAATTTACTTTTATTTGAATCTTCCTTGTTTGTCGTTATTCTTGATTATCATAACTAATGAATCGCTAATGATTGTCATAATTGTCAATTACTGTTATAATTACTGTTGTTTAACACCAGTTCACTCACTCACTGCTGATCCAACAGGCCTAAAGTTGTTGCAACGTGACCATATTCAGTGCGTATCTAAGACTACATTATCTATTCTGTCTGGGTTTTTTTTTTTTAAGACAGTGAAATGCAATTTGATGGAAACTTTGGCCGTTATTTCTAGCATTTCAGTGACTACGTACAGGCATTCTCGTTGGATCTAAATATGGGTGTATTATTATCATTAAGATCTAATGTTTATAATATCAGTTACTGCAATTTTGTGTTTATGTTTTTGTGCTCTGTTTCTATTACATTACTACTATGTTGTTATACGTATTGATGTGTGTATATATATCACTCGTTCGTTGTGTACACAGAACTTCAAAGTCCTTTTGCCAGTTTGTATGGTAATATTAAGTGATCACTCGAAATACTTGGGTACTTGCTTGAGGACTTTCCAGATTTGTGTGTGTGTGTGAGAGAGAGAGAGAGAGGGGGAGGAGGGAGAGAAAGAGTAAATGACATCAACATTTAATTTCATACACTGGAGTGTTGATGTTTGGGTTCTTAAATTATAAAGTTACAAGCAACAACAAAGTTTTACTGATGGCTCAATACATTTAGTAGATTAAACTCTATTACATATATTTGATTGACTGCGACTTCCTAGTTTCACCTCTTAGCCAAACATTAATTCAATAAGCTGTAAGAATCGGAACTTCTTGATATCCCAGTGGTCAAAAATATGTATATAGTTTTTATCATTTTGATTTATTATCGATCTGGTGGAAATTTGTGCTTATGGTTTCCGTAGGGTCCTTCCAAGATAGCTGGGATCGATAGACTTAATGTACCTCATAAATTAAATCAACAGTTGCTAAAAAAAACGGTAGAAGGATCATGTCTGGAGGTTCGATAATCAGAAGCTTAAGGACTGGGCCTCTTCTTGATGGTGTTTTAGAGTATATTCTAACTAGCCACTAGCTGGGTTGCAAGGTTTTACAGAAGCGACTTTTTTTTTTTTTTTTTTTTTTTTTTTTTTTTTTTGAAAAAGACATTTTTTGTCCTTTTTTGTCATATCCATTCACCCTTTAAAGTTTAAGATCTTGCGGGGTTTTTCTCTCCACCCAGATACGATCATCTGTTTCATATTCCCTCAGAATCCAGATTCATACCATAGTTAGATTGAGGCAGATTGGTTCATATCCTGTTACCCATACACACACGAAAAATAAATATGTATTGCTTACATAAATGACATAAATAAAGTTGTTAGAAGGCAGACATCTGAGTCCCTTGGTATTAAAAAAAAACAGAGTTGGGCAAGACTCCATGCTGGCTCTTGTATTATTTAATATGTCCATCTGTGTGACCGCACTGTTATGCAGAAGGCTGAGAAAGGAGGCAGGAGCCACTATTAACAAAATCAAGGCTGCAGGCCACCGCCAAGATCAGATTTGAACAACTCATTGAGCTATAGTATGCTGATAAATGTAGTTTGGTTGCTTACATTTTAGAAACTCTAATGGAATATCATGTATGCAGCTACTAGTTTATGAAAGAATGGGACTCTCTTTTACTCCTTTGTTTCAGTCATTTGACTGTGGCCATGCAGGAGCACCGCCTTTAGTTGAACAAATCAACACCGGAATTTATTCTTTGTAAGCCTAGTACTTATTCTATCGGTCTTTTTTGCTGAAATGCTAGATTATGGGGACATAAACACACCGGCATCGGTTGTCAAGCAATGGTGGGGGGACAAACACAGACACACAAACATACATACATATGTATATACACGTGGGGCTTCTTTCAGCTTTCATCTACCAAATCCACTCCCAAGGTTTTGCTCAGCCTGAGGCTATTGTAGAAGACACTTACCCGGAACCATTAATGCTTTCCAATTATTAGATCATGATTCAAATTATATTTGTGAACAGGTGGGTGGGCAATTATCTTTTAAATGATTTTCAACATAAATATTATCAATGAACCAAATGTAATTAATACAATTAATGCTACAAAAACAAATAGCACTTTATTTAAGAACTTTCAAAGAAATAATCCTTTTTCTCTAAAATGGAATGTGTACATCAAAGAATATAGCATATGGCACTGAATTTGGCCAAATACCTGAAATTTCTCAAAATTGAATCACTTCTATGAAGCATTGAATATATAAATTTGATGAGGAGACTGCACTGGTTTGGTCATGTTATGTTGATGGATGCTGACAGTTTCATAAAGAAGTGCCGATCTCTCAAAGTGGATGGAACACGTGGAAGTGAGAGACCCAAGAAGACATAAGATGAAGTACTGGAGACAACCTCAGGAAGCTGAACCTTTCAGGTGAGATGACAAAGGACCGAGATACCTGATGCCTTACTATACTCAAGAAGACCTGTACCCTGCAACCAAAGTGTTAAGACTGATCTTTCTGGTTGTGTAAAGTGCTCACAGTGGTGCCATGTAAAAGTGCCTGCGTGGTACCACATAAAAGCACTTGTGTGACAATACATAAAAGCGTCCGCATGGGGCCATGTAAAAGTACCAGCATGGTGCTACATAAAAGCACCTGTGATGTAGTGTCACATAAACACACTCATGTGATATCACGTAAAAGCACCCAGCACACTCTGTAAAGTGGTTGGCATTAGGAAAGGCATCTAGCTGTAGAAATCATGCCAAATCAGACTGGAGTCTAGTGCAGCCCCCCACCCCACCCTTCCAGCTTTCCAGCTCTAGTCACATCGTCCAATCCATGCCAGCATAGACAACAGATGTTAAATGATGAACAATATCGTATTATCAAGAATTTCTTCCTATTCTTATCTATATAATGATACAATTCACTCTTTTTCCTAGATTTCCTTTGTTGAATACTCATGTAGTTTTACACAGCTGCCATGATTGAGGGTTGGCAAATAGCTACCAATTCCTTTAGAGGTGTCTACAGAATGTTGAGTAGCGGTCATTAGGTGTCCACTCTCAGCAGTCATTCCTCAAAAACTCCATTTCAGCTTATGAAGTTTGACAATTCTCAATCAAATATCTGTTGAAAAGCTCTGTTTTCATTTATCCATCACAGCAAATCTAAGGAATATATAATAAAAATAAGTTCCACCAACTGGGGAACAGACAATTAAGAAGGTTGGC
The DNA here is from genome assembly GCF_001194135.2 of Octopus bimaculoides. Classification (NCBI taxonomy): domain Eukaryota; kingdom Metazoa; phylum Mollusca; class Cephalopoda; order Octopoda; family Octopodidae; genus Octopus; species Octopus bimaculoides. Next base: position 6,747,221 of record NC_068996.1, on the reverse strand, counting down.
AGTATCCTTAAATGATACTAGGAGAGGTATTGAGGTTGAGGCCTTATTATAACAGGAACTGCTATTTATAATTGTGATCTGGCGGGAAAATTCAAGGTGTGGTGTTGTTAACATAGCCTTTTGCTGAGGCTCTTATGACCACTTCATGTGCATTAAATGCTATTAACAAGAGTGGAAAGAATGAGAAAATATTCTAGTAACTTCCTATGAGAGGGCTTGCCTTCCTACAGTGTTTTACAGGAATGGAACTTTATAGTGTTACTGTTGCCTTCAACATCACTGGTGAAGCAGTAAAAGCCCATTGCCATGTAATGCTACCAGGATTTAGTGAACTCAGTTGTTTGTGCATCCCAGCCAAGAGTGTTGACAGAAAGAAATAGAACATGAGAAATCTTGAGAAGTTAAGAGATGGCCCTGGAAATAAAAGAGGTGAAAAACATAGACAGGCAGATATTGTGATCAAAAGAATTTACTGCACTGTATAGGAAGAGCCTGCAATTAAAGCAGTGCAATTGGGGAACCAATGAACATGGCCTTAATGGAGAACAGATGAGCTGAGGGAGCTACCATGAAATATATGGAAAATGGAGACGGTAGCCAGGTTGAAAGTTTTTTTCTCCCAGCAACTATTGGATGGTGTGTCTGGAGTAACACTGCTGATTGACATCAGAGCAGAAGCTAGCATCATTGAAGCACATTCTGGCCATATGCAAGTCATTGCTTTCAGAGTATGCCTGGTTGCATAACCAAGTAAAGAAAGAATAACCTTGCTGATGTCATTGCAATGACAATCAGTCACCAAACTGTGCCCTGTTGTTTTTGATTAGGAGAATGAAGAAGAACAGTGTAGCAGCATAGATAAGGTGAGCAAATGACAAGATTTCTGAATGTTGCTAATGACTAGAAGATGCAGGTATCTTTGAAAAGAATTGTTCGTGTTTTCTTCTGTTTTCTAATGAACAGAAGAAAACATGGGTTGAATTTCTTTAAAATAGGAAATATATGTATGTTCACTGGGTTTGTAAAAGAGAGCAAAGCTACAGGAAAGCAAAAGACGAATGATCATGATAATCAGTCAGCTACCGTAGCCTAGTCGTTACTACTCCCCAATGTAGGATTCCTCACCATACAGGTGACAGGTACAGCTTTAAGATGCATTATGGATCTATAGCAATTGGAAGGGCATGACTCAATAGAAACAACAATGTGTGACGTTTGGAGTAAAGGGAAATGAAAGTGTCGCCTCTGGAGTTTGCAAATGACCACTCTACCGATAGGTAACTGGGCAGAAAATATTTACAATCAATAAATGTCTTCGAACAACCAGTCACTCAT
>NC_068996.1:6743712-6744691 GCF_001194135.2 Octopus bimaculoides | reverse complement strand
ACACACACACACACACACACACACACACACACACACACACAAACACAAACACACACACACACACACACACACAGACATTCTCATTTTTATATATATAGATGACTCCTGTAAACAACATGTCTTTTGTTTCAATGTGTGCAGACAAATAGAATAAAAATGTCTTGTTTTGGTATTATAAACATTGGCAACAGGAAGCATATCTAGCCATTAGAGTACTGCTCTAATACACCTCATCCAATTCATACCAGCTTCAAACAACCAGTTGTAAAAACTTGTACAAACACACACACACACACATATATATATATCATCATCATTTAATGTCCACTTTTCCATGCTTGCATGAGTTGGATGGAGTTTATTGAGGTAGATTTTCTACAGCTGGATGCTCCTCGTGTCACTAACCCTCATCCATTTCTAAGTAAGATAATCATGAATAGACATGATTTTGCAGAATATGAGTGACACTGCTTCTATAACAATGACACATATTTACAACTATTGGGATGTCAAGATGAACAGACACAAACATAGACACACACACACACACCAAGATATATATATAGCGTCCAATCCGCACTGTAATGTGGTTGGTGTTTGGAAGGACATCCAGCTGTAAAAATCATGCCAAAACTAACCTTGCCTATGCTAGTGCCACATAAAAAGCACTGAGTTCACTCTGTGGAGTGGTCAGTGTTAGGAAGGGCATCCAGCTGTAAAATACCTGCCAAAACAAACAATTGGGTAGTTTTTCTACCTGGCCAGCTCCTACCAACCATCCTACTCATGCATGCATGGAAAATGGACATTAAACAATGATGAGGATGATTGTGCTGGTATGGCCGTGTGTTACATATGAATGAAGACAACTCTGTGAGGAGATGTCACTCCCTAACTGTAGAAGGAACTTGTGGAAGAGGTAGACCCAGGAAGACATGGGATGAGGTGGTGAAGCATGACTTTTGAACATTGGACCTCA
>NC_068996.1:6738435-6743673 GCF_001194135.2 Octopus bimaculoides | reverse complement strand
TGATGAGGATGATTGTGCTGGTATGGCCGTGTGTTACATATGAATGAAGACAACTCTGTGAGGAGATGTCACTCCCTAACTGTAGAAGGAACTTGTGGAAGAGGTAGACCCAGGAAGACATGGGATGAGGTGGTGAAGCATGACTTTTGAACATTGGACCTCACAGGGGCAATGACAGGAGACTGGGACCTTTGGCGATATGCTGTGATTGAGAAGACCCAGCAACTAAAGTGAGATTGCAGTCACACATGTCCAGTCCTGTTAAGAATACCCCTGATGCGTCAGGCGATAGGATATGCATGAGAAGACCTGTTGAGTCAAGTAAAACCAATATCGTAGCTGGGGCCAGTGACCCCTCACTGGCTCCCATACCGGTGGTACGTAAAAAGCACCATCTGATGCCAGGTCCACCTGACTGGCTCCTGTGCCGGTGGTACACAAAAAGCACCAACCAATCATGACTAATGCCAGTACCCCCTGACTGGGTCCTGTGCTGGTGGCACATAAAAAGCGCCCACTACGCTCTTGGAGTGGCTGGTGTTAGGAAAGGCATCCAGCTGTAGAAACATTGCCAGATCAGATTGGAGCCTGGTGCAGCCTACTAGCTTCCCAGACCTCAGTCAAACCATCCAACCCATGCCAGCATGGAAAATTGACATTAAACAATGATTATACATATGTGTTTATATGTAGTATAGACAGACAGATATGTATACACACATATATATATATATACTTATAAAGTTAGGTTGCTCATGAGTGGTACTACTAACATGTAATTCAATAGAGCCTGTTGCATGGTCAGATCATCAGCAACTAAACTGGTTCTCCCATCCAACAGGTATGCCTGGTAAGTAGGTTGCTAGAAACACAGCAGGACAAAAACTACCTGTCAGAAATACAGATGAACCCAACATAAGGTCAACAGTTACCTAACCTAGGCTCTGAGAGATGTAATGAAATACTCATCATGATGAACAAATGCACTATATGATGACTTGAGAATGATCAATCTCTGGTTCTTATTAGAAAAATTTATCTTGGAGAAGGAATCACTGATGTAAATGCTGACTGTGGTTGAGTTTCTGGTCTCTCCAATAATGAAAGCTGTTTTGTCTGAAAAGTGAGTGACATTCTGTGCACACTTCACTCATTATAATGCGAAGGAACTCCTTGGAGTATAGGAAATGGTCATACTCAAGTGTGTACATTTCGATATGTGTGTGATGATATATATAACAAAATATAGAATTGGATTTAGTTTCATATAAATGCCTATGTATATGTACATACAATTCATTGTCATCATCATCATCATTTAACGTCCGCTTTCCATGCTAGCATGGGTTGGACGATTTGACTGAGGACTGGTGAAACTAGATGGCTACACCAGGCCCCAATCTGATTTGGCAGAGTTTCTACAGCTGGATGCCCTTCCTAACACCAACCACTCAGAGAGTATAGTGGGTGCTTTTACGTGCCACCAGCACAAAGGCCAGTCAGGCGGTATATATAGCAAATTGTATATATGCTCAGACTTCAGATTGTCTTGACCATACAAGTTGTGATTAACTGAGAGTAGTCAATCTGTACATTTCAGAACAAAAAGATCATTTCTATGTGGCCTTCTTCAAGACTATATTTGCATAATTTGTATACATACCTCATTAACAGACAACAGTGATCCTTGTGCCACAACTGGTGATGACCTAAATGAACATGTTTCATGGCATTTGCTGTTCTGTAATTCAAATGCTGTAACAACTGCAAGACTAACTTAGAAAATCAGCCATAAACCTCATTGCCTACAACTCAGGTGAATTTGCCAACCAAATAGTTTTACTGTTCTATATTTTTGCAATGACGAATTCTGTACATTATTTACATTGGATGGAAATGTGTCCTCATCATGTTTCTTGTTACCACACTGTTTCGGCTGATTTACTTTGCAGCCTTTAGGTGTCCTGGTAGAATTTTGAACCCAGCCTTGGGTTCTCATTCCTAAGGTATTTTTTTGCTGATGTTGTTATTATTATTTATTCAGTTAGAGTGCAGGCTATTAACCCAAGATTGTGAGTTCAATTCCAGGCAGTGCCTTCAATAAACAATGATAATAAAAATAAAAATAATAATAATAATAACAACAACAACAACAATAATAATATCAGCGAAAAAATACCTTAGGAATGAGAACCCAGGATTGTGTTCAAAATTCTACCAGGACACCTGATGAAGGATGGAGAGTAAATCAGCTGAAATGTTGTGAGAACAACAAACAAGATGAGGACACATATCCATCCAATGTAAATAATGTACAGATAGTTTTAATGCTCAACAAGGGGGCGAAAAAGACAACCAGTTGTGGGCACAAAGTCTTTCCCAGAGGATGTACCACTCAACATAGATTAGTGACCTAAGACATAAGGGTAAGCACTGGATTGACTCAGAGACACAAGGCAAATGAAAAATGGTACAAAAGCTGAAATGTCTCTCAGCCATACACAAGTTTAAAGAAATACTTAACAATGCCTATGACAAGAGTGGGGAAGAAACTATGTCTTTGAACATAGACAACAACTGAGATTTTGATGGATCAGTTTTCTGTGATTCACAGTTTCAGAATTGTGAATGGAGCAAGGTACCAGCCAGATACAAGGTGACATATTGATGGAATGATACTGTAGTTAGGCCTGGAAAGAATGGAACATAGGTGAGCAAGCAACAACACTGAATGACAGGAACATCAGGAAGCAAGGAGAAAAGCTGAACATTAAGTGGTTTGCCAATGAAAATGAAAAGTGCAAAGTGTATAGAACCATGAAACAGGTTGTCTGTGCAGATCAGGTTGTAGTTTCTGAAAAAAGAGTGCATATGTAATGACCGTGGTGCATTCACTCTCACTGCTTTGAGAAGAAAAGGCTATGAAAATGTTACCATAAATGGTTACTGAATAAGGTGAACATATAGAAGAGAAAGGATTTACTTCTGGTAGATTCAAGACAGGGATCGACTATCAATGTTGACAGTTGTGCAGTTAAGGGATATGAAAGCAAGTAAAAAAGCAGCTGGACCATGACTTACTGAGGTGTTGAAAATATCTAAAGAAGTAAGATATCTTAGATAGACACACAGTCAGTCAAGTAGACAGAAAGGTGTTAACTCCAATGACTGTCAGTACTTTTATTGTCAGTTGTTACAATAACAAAGATGCTCTAAAAAGAAAGAGTAACTGCAGAGGCATCATATAGATGGACAATATTATTAAAGTGATAGAAAAAGTTATAGCACAACCAATCAGATGAGAGTTGTAGCTCAACTAATTAGATGAGATGCAGTTTAGGTTTGTACCAAGACATCTACTGATGTCTTCTTTGTGAGATATCTACAGGAGAAGTTCTTAGCCAAGACCAAACTACTGTATTTAACATTCATTGACAGGCTATCTTGTTCTTTAGTCTGGTGTTCTCTTAAGATGATTGGATGTAAATGAATAGCTTCATCAACAGAGTTAGCAATAAATTCAATGAAAATTTTAGAATGAATGTAGGTGTTCCTCAGGGCTTGCTTCTTACCTTTCCGTTTATTGTAGTTTTCCTAACCAAAACAAATGAGTTCAAGACTGACTATCCATGGAAACTTTCATAAGATGTTGACCTAGTTCTCATTGTCAAATGATTTGAAGAATTGAAGGAAAAGTTTCAAATGTGGGCTCAGGATCTAGAATTAAGTGGTTTAAAAATATTCAACCTAGCAAAGATAAGAAAATTAAACTGGAAAGCATACAGAATTCAGCTACTACATCAGAAGTGATCATGCTTGACGTGCAAAATAGAAGTAGCTAGGAACTCTATATTATCATCATCATTGTCGTCGATTAACGTCCGCTTTCCATGCTAGCATGGGTTGGACGATTTGACTGAGGACTGGTGAAACCAGATGGCTACACCAGGCTCCAATCTGATTTGACAGAGTTTCTACAGCCCTTCCTAACGCCAACCACTCCGAGAGTAATTAATGTAGATTATGGATGTGCAAAAGATGCAGGCTGTAGCAAACATACAGAAGTTAGCTGTAAGAGTTTCCATGAAGTACAATATTTCAACTGTCCAAAAATCTTGCAAGAAATAGTTGAGAGTTTCTGTTACCTAGGTAGCCTAATCAGTAATAGAAGTGGATGTCACAAAAGCATTTAAAGCTAAAGTAAGAATAAAGTGGGATAAGTACTGAGCTAGTCCCTTTGTTGACAACAAACAGTTTTTCTTCCTGAGTGAATGGCAGACTATTGGGTTGCTATCAAAATAAGGCATTGAATACTGGATTGCTTGAATGCTTCAAGGTCCGCTGTTAATTTTACACTGTTGGGTGACCATAGCTGGGAGCAGTAATCCAGGTAGCTGATGACGACTGTCCTCCAGAGACCATCATGGTTTCCTTATCTCTGGTTCTGAATGTTCTCAGGATCCATCCAGCCAGTCGTCTGCACTTTGTTGCACTTGGAAATAGGTATCATCACTCATGTCCATACCCAGGTCCCTCATTGATTTAGGCTCTGAGATTGTAATTCCCTGCAGACCAGTGTAAGCTTCATATTCAGTTTTGGATGCTGGTAGTGCAGGGCTTGAAAGTTTTCAACATTAAACTGCATATTATTATCATCAGCCCATCTGTAAATTTAGTTTAACTCCTGCCGATGCACAACATCACTAGGGTTCTGTATTTTCTGCAAGACTTTTGTATCGTCTGCATAGCTAGCAAGGGTGGCTATCCGGGCAGTTGAGGGTATATCTGAGAGGGCCACTATGAAAGGCAGTGGTCCCAAGACAGTGCCCAATGGAAAAACCGCTCACTATTTGTGTTTTCATTGAGGTAGCTCCTTTGGCCACTACTACCTGACTTCTATCTTTTACAAAGTCATGTAGCCACTCTCCAAGTTTTCCAGCTATGCTGGGATCATGCAGTTTGTGGCATATCCTACCATGATCCACTTTATCAAAGGCTTTTGCAAAATTAAGGTAAGTTATGTCCACATTTAATAAGTTGAGTTACTGCCTCAAATCCCAGTAATAATGTTGTAAGAGCTGGGTCAGGCACTTCCTACCTGGTCAAAAGCCATGCTGGGTATCACTCAAGGAATGCCATTAGTTTCCCTCTGACTATCCATTGCATGACTTTGCTGATGTGTGAAGTCAGAGAGATAGGCCTATAGTTTTTGGCATCTGCTCTACTTCCCCCTTTATG
>NC_068996.1:6737529-6738425 GCF_001194135.2 Octopus bimaculoides | reverse complement strand
TCTGACTATCCATTGCATGACTTTGCTGATGTGTGAAGTCAGAGAGATAGGCCTATAGTTTTTGGCATCTGCTCTACTTCCCCCTTTATGGATTGGGCATATTATTCCCTCCTTCAGTTTGCTTGGCATCCTGCCATTTCATGGAAAGCTCTGGAAGAGAATCTGGAGGGGTCTTGCCAGGGCATGCTTACACGATTTGAGGAGGATTGCTGGGAAACCATCAGGACCAGCAGTTGAGTTTGCATTCACCTCATCTATGGCTAATGTCGATGCATTCCATCGTAACTGCCTCGCTGGTTGTAGGTGAGGCAGCAAAGAAGTCCACTGGTTCGTTCACTTGTCTGTATTTGTTCCAACAGGGTGGTAAAGACACCATATATATATATATATATATATATATATATATATATATATATATGCTAGATACTAGATATATATATGCTAGATACTAGATATATATATGCTAGATACTAGATATATATATGCAAGATACTATATATATATATATGCTAGATACTATATATATATATGCTATATACTGTATATATATATGCTATATACTGTATATATATATGCTATATATATATATATATATATATATAAAAATGAGAATGTCTGTCTGTCTGTCTGTCTGTCTGTGTGAATCCCTAAAACTCGAGAACTACGCAACCAATTTCAGTCAAATTTTACACATGCCTTACTTAGGGTTCCAGTTGTGTTTTAGTCAAAAAAATTATTAACTTCTTGCAGAGTTCGAGCACACGGCAACATAATATCTCCTCCACTATTTAAGTATTACGTGTCAAAAGTGAAACAAAAACACTTATGTCAAATACTTTCACTTTAAAAATGAAACTATTCCACTAACTGAAACAATCACATTTCGATACTGTAGT
>NC_068996.1:6730828-6731759 GCF_001194135.2 Octopus bimaculoides | reverse complement strand
CTAGCATGGAAAGCGGACGTTAAACGATGATGATGATGATGATGATGATGATGATGATGATATATATAGTATATATAGAATATATATATATAGTATCATCATCATCATTGTTTAATGTCCGCTTTCCATGCTGGCGTGGGTTGGACAGTTTGACTGAGGACTGGTGCAACCAGATGGCTACACCGGGCTCCAATCTAATTTGGCAGAGTTTCTACAGCTGGATGCCCTTCCTAATGCCAACCACTCCGAGAGTGTATTGGGTGCTTTTACATGACACCAGCACAAAGGCCAGTCAGGTGGTTCTGGCAACGACTATGCTCATGCTCAAAAGGTGTTTTTACGTATTACCTGCACGGGAGCCAGTCCGGCGGCACTGGCAACAACCACGTTCAAATGTTGTTTTCACATGCCACCAGCACATGTGCCAGTAAGGCGGCACTGGCTATGATCATGCTCGAATGGTGCTTTTCACTTGTCACTGGCATGGGAGCCAATCCTTGGCCCCGGCAACGGTCACGCTCGGATGTGCTTTTAACATTCCACTGGCACAAGTGCCAATCATGCAGTACTGTCATCGGCTACGTCAGCAATTTTGGTTTGTTTATACTTGCCTCAGTAGGTCTTCGCAAGCAAAGTTTATTGTCCAATGACTATATATATATATATACTATCCTGCCTTTCTATAGAGAAGACGTGAATTTTTTTTGTCTCTCATTCACTCTCTAACTAGCGTTCAAAATAATAATTTTTCTATCGTCTTGGCCTAACAGCCCTTACCATTTGTTTTCACTGTTCTGTCTTGTTTTTACTGTCTTTGACTGTCTTGTTCTCACTGTCCTGTTCTTGTTTACACTTTCACATTCCGCAAAAAATTCCAAATTTTATTTAATTTGCTTTGCGGGAAGGACTGTTCCAACGAAGTCACGTATTG
>NC_068996.1:6717409-6730203 GCF_001194135.2 Octopus bimaculoides | reverse complement strand
CCTTGTCACACTGTGTCACGCTGAATATCCCCGAGAACTACGTTAAGGGTACACGTGTCTGTGGAGTGCTCAGCCACTTGCGCGTTAATTTCATGAGCAGGCTGTTCTGTTGATCGGATCAACTGGAACCCTCAACGTCATAAGCGACGGAGTGCCAACATATATATCTGTGTGTGTGTGTGTGTGTGTGTATAAATATATATATATGTACATATGTGCATGCAAATAAATGTTTAATTGCGTTGTACAAACGAGAGAGGTGTGTTTAGTACATATTGTAGCATACATGGCTTCTATCTCACAACTCATACTACTGCAATCTTGCAATCTTCAGGTAAGAACTGATCTCATCTGAAAGTGATATAGGCCCCAAACTTTAGCCACAAGATAAAAATTCATTTTCTATAAACTATACATTTAAATTACACACATGCATATATGTACAATATTTTTGCCTTTATTTAAATAACTTTGTAATTGATATTTTTGTTTTTGAATTGTTCAAATTTTGTTAATTATTTTAGTTAACTTAAAATTATTTTATGATGTCGTCTTCTCATTTTAGCATAATAACATGAAAATAATTGCTTTTTTTCCAGAAATATATTTAATCTGACATGGGGAATCAACTAACAGGAATTGCACCTTCACAAATCTTACCCGTTGAACAGTATTTAGCAGACATTCCAGATTATGAATTTGAAATAAGGTCAGTTGCTTTCTTTTTTTCATTCTTAGGATAAAGCCTTAGGGTCCATAATGTTCTGGTGTTGAGACCAGCTGCCAATATCTGTATACAAGTGTACAAAGTAATATATTGTGTGAAAAATATAATGAATGTCAGTCATTAGCACAGGCCATCACTATATGTATTTATATATATATACTAGGATTTCTTATATTTACTCAGAAATTTTTAAAATTAAGTGCAAGCGCTCCACTGGTACAGGTGCCATCACGATTTCGATTTCACTTGCCCCAACAGGTCTTCACAAGCGGAGTTTAGTGTCCAATGAAGGACATTTTCAGTGTTTATTGCTCCTGAACATCTGCCACATACAAAAACTAACTTCCTAGTTAGCCTTCCTTTGATATTGCTGCACCTCTTAAGTGTCCATAGCTTATACTGGGTACATCTTATAGAGTTTCTACCAATAATAATAATAATACCTGTTGTACCTGTATTTCAAATGGCCAGCCTTGTCACACTCTGTCACACTCAATCTCTCCGAGAACTATGTTAAGGGTACACGTGTCTGTGGAGTGCTCAGCCACTTGCATGTTAATAAATGAACTGCAACGTCACTGGTGCCAAGCTGTATCAGTCCCTTTGCCTTTCCCTTCAATAACTTTGGTGGTGTGGAGAGGGGAGGCTGGTATGCATGGGCGACTGCTGGTCTTCCATAAACAACCTTGCCCAGACTTGTGCCTCAGAGGGTAACTTTCTAGGTGCAATCCCATGGTCATTCATGACTGAAGGGGGTCACAACAAATAATGAGTGGTTGGCATTAAGAAGGGCATCCAGCTGTAGAAACTCTGCCAGATCAGATTGGAGCCTGATGTAGCCATCTGGTTTCACCAGTCCTCAGTCAAATCATCCAACCCATGCTAGCATGGAAAGCGGACGTTAAACGACGATGATGATGATGATTATAATAATAATAATGTTTATATATAAATATAAACCTACTAGAGTGTTTTGTACCATATGACAGGTAACTTTGTAAGTATCCTTTTGCCACCATAGATAATGTCACAAAATTTGCTATACATATAATAATTATAATTTAACTTTTATCAAATTTCTTAGCACTTCTATATACTACATTAATGTAGAAAATGATATATACTAATATTCAAAGAAAAATAATTATTACCTTAAAATACAATTAGGATAATATAAAGAGATAAAGTTCCCGAGTTATATAGATTCATAAGGGCCAGTTTCTCAAGTTTCTGTGACAAATATATTTCCCACCAAGACAGGATGCTGGTCTGTTGCAGGAAAACTCATTTTTACAAGCTGAGTGGATTGAACTAATGTGAAATGAAGTATTTTGCTCTAGAACACAAAGCATCACCCAGTCCAGGAATTGAAACTACTTTCTGAGTCCAATGCTCTAACCACTAAGCCTCCACTAAAATACAATTAAATACAATTTAATAAGACAAATTTCTCATTTGTATAACTCTTCCCACAACTACTCTTTTAATCACTTCCTCTTCTTTTTCCCTACCTCTGACTCTTTTTCTCCATTCAACAACACTTAAGCTAAATCTCTCTCTCACTCTCCCTCTTTTTTTCTATGTGATGTAAAGCACTTATATAAACCAGTATTTATATAAACTGTTATTATGTAGAGATACCACCTAAAAACCTTTAAGGGTAACATATGAAGCTTTTGATTTCATAATTGTTGTTGTTGTTGTTGTTGTTATTTTATCCTCTAGTCAACCTTGAGTAAGCAACATATTTAATCAGTTTGATCTTTTAACTATCATTTCAGCTTGGGAAGCACACGCTTCTTCAAAGTAGCCCGAGCTCGATGCAAAGAGGGCCAAGTTGTGGTCAAGGTGTTTGTCATACATGATCCTTCTCTCCCATTGGCCACACACCGAAATCGATTAGAAGGTAAACTCTCATTCCTCCTTTTATTTATGGTTATGCATATTTTTGCGTGTGTTTAACTGTTGTTTTTTTAAAACCCAAATTGTTACTTTTATTCAATGGTTGTGAGGTTAAAAAAGCTGGATTACTGACCAGATAGTTATAAGCTGCACACCATTAGTATTTATCACAAGCACCATGTTTTGTACCTCTAGCCAAACAAAAAGAGACTCCACTTCCTATTTCACAGTCGAGTAGTTTGCTGTAGGAAGCATATCCCATTTAAAACTATTCTTATAGCAAATAAACCATCTTTGTACACTCAGAAAAACTGGATATGAAACAGTTCTCTCTATCCATCCATTTTCTCCACCTACTATTCCTGAGGTGGTCATGTGAGTAGAGTCCTCAGAGACCTCCTACATAGAAGCATCTTCCCTGATGTTATCCAAAAATCTTGTCCTTGGTCTACCAGTTGACAAGTGAGAAATATCAACTATCTTTTTATTATTGACAGTCGTATTAGGGTGGCAAGCTGGTAGAATAATTATTGCACCAGGCAAAACGCTTAGTGGCATTTCACCCATCTTTACATTCTGAGTTCAAATTCCGCTGAGGTCAACTTTGCCTTTGATCCTTTCAGGATCAATGCAATAAATACCAGTTGTGCACTGGGGTCAGTGTAATCAACTATTTCCTTCCCCATAAATTTCAGGCCTTGTGCCTATACCAGAAAGGATTGTGACTGTTTTCAATAAATATTCCAATATTTTGTATATTGTTTTTTAAAAATATTAATTTTATCTCATAAAATATTTATCTTGACTGTTTTGGATTCATGTTTATAAAGTGTCTAATTGTTAATCCTTTAACAACCAGATTATTCTGTCAAATGTAATACTTATTTATTCACATTATTTTCAATTAATCATATATTATCTCATAACTTTCGATGATATGATTATTTTTAGACTGACTTTGTAGGGTAGATGTGAGAGGCCAGTTTGAACATAAAACACGTAGAATATTCGGGGTGGATATGGCCTGTTTGAATGCTAAAAAGTTATTGAACATCTTGGCCATTTTGTCTTATTATCTGCAACAGATATTAGTATTCTTTTGTATCTTCAAAATTTGACATGAAGCAGAAAAACTCTGTTAAATGCTGAATATACAAAATATACAAGAAATAATTTTTTCAAAGCCTAGTGCTATGCAATATCAAAGACCTCATGCTAATATATATTTCTCAGAAATATTGCTAATAAATATATTATGATGTTTTTTCGTTTTTCTCAGAAATTAAAGGACAGTTAAGTGGTGCTTCAAACTGTCTTCCATTCCAGAAATTTATTGTAAGTTAGTTGCTTTCTTTTGTTTGTTTTCTTTACCTTTTATTTGTATATGTAGATAGATAGATAGATTGATAGATACGCACACATGACATTGGTTGTGTTGAGTCCGTGTGAGCGTGCGGTATATAGTCAATTCAAACATGAACAAGCAAGAAAAAACACGAAAAACAACACGAGGATGTTGAATAAGTACAGTGTTATTGGATGCGTGTGTATCATTGGCGATTTTCTATCTCCATCTTCTCTTCTTTGGACTTTTTCTCTATTTCTGACGAAGAGCTCCGCTCGAAACGTGAAATCCTCTTTCTTTTCTTTCCTTTCCTGAGCGTCCAATAACACTGTACTTATTCCATGTCCTCATGTTGTTGTTTTTTCGTGTTTTTTCTTGCTTGTTCATGTTTGGATTGTTTATATATATATATATATACATATATATATATATATATATAAAATCAGAAAATAGATAAAAAGGAATAAATGATTATCATATGAACTTTGTTAGCTTACAGCTGTTTCTGCTATAAGACACAGTGGTCTCTTAGTTGAGTACCTAGGTAACACCTTATACCTTCATCAGAGCCTCAAATATGAAGTGCAATTTATTTGGGAAATAATTATATATATGTATATAAAACTCTCTGTTGATTCACCAGTAGTGATAAATTACAGGACTCAATACAAATGTAGAGTATTTTTTGATACATTCTAACTGAAAGGCCCCCATTTCCAGAACTCAGAGTCATTCATTTCTGAACATTAGCTGGTAAACCAAGCCTAGTTTACTTTTGAATATCCACTGTTTGATTATTTTTTTGAAATATGAAATGAAAGTTTGAAAGAAATGCTTATCCTCACCATTTCCTTCAAGCTTTCATTTCATACCAGCTGATGTTCAGAAATGAACGACCCTGAGTTCTGGAAATTGGAGCCTTTCAGTTATAAATTATTAAAGTACATATACATATAATTATATATATAAAGATGTAAAAGCCACTCATGCCAGTGACACGTAGATGGCACCCACTACACTCCGGAGGCGCAATGGCCCAGTGGTTAGGGCAGCGGACTCGCGGTCGGAGGATTGTGGTTTCGATTCCCAGACCAGGCGTTGTGTGTGTTTATTGAGCAAAAACACATAAAGCTCCACAAGGCTCTGGCGGGGGTGGTGGGTGGCGACCCTTTTTGTACTCTTTCGTCCCAACTTTCTCACTCTTTCTTCCTGTTTCTTGAGTAACGCTGCGATGGACTGACGTCCTGTCCAGCTGGGGGTGGGGGGGAACACATACGCCATAGAAACCGGGAAACCTGGCCTGAGCCTGGCTAGGCTTTAAAAGGGCTGAAAAACAAAATACTCTTAGAGTGGTTGGCATTAGGAAGGACATCTAGCTGTAGAAACCAAGCCAAACCAGACTGGAGCCCGGTGCGGCTCTCCAGCTTGTCAGTTCCGGTCAAACCATCTAACCTATGCCAGCATGGAAAACGGATGCTAAATGATGATGATACACACACACACACACACACACACACATACCTTTGTTCATATAAGCTGAACAATTTAAACTGTTTTATTATCAATGCATCATCATGTACTTATGTACTAAATATCTTTCTAACAGTCATGACATACATACATACCATCTGTTTTTGCAGCAGTCAGATAAAGCAGCTCTTTTATTCCGCCAGTATACAAAAGATAGCTTATACGATCGGATAAGCACCAGGCCATTTCTCAATGCAATTGAGAAAAAATGGATTGCTTTCCAACTTCTTTGTGCTCTGAATCAGTGCCATAAATTAAAGGTAAGTTGTACTCTTTACCCTTTTATATCAATATTTGTACCCAAATACAATACCTATATCTCATAATTAATTTTGAAAATAGTCGGTAATTTACAATGATTTAGTAAAAAAAAACAAAAAAACACTATCTTCATTAAGTTTGCATTTGGCATGTAACATAACAAATGGTTTTTCTTACAATTATAACAAAAGGTTTCCTTGAGACATGTATTACAGATGCCTTTCCTGTCACCAACCTTCACTTGTTTCCAAGTAAGGTAATATTTCCTTCTTGGTCAGACACATTCTCACAGAATATTGGAAATGAATGACACTGCTTGTATGACAGTGACATTCATTTACAACTATCATGTGATGTCAAAGCAAGGAGACACAAAAACTCATACACACATACATACTCATATACATGTATATGCAACAAGCTTCTTTCAGTTTCCATCAGATCCACACACACAGCTTTAGTCAACCCAGTGTTATAGTAGATGATGCCACACGGTGGGACTGAACCCAGAACCACGTGGCTTGGAAGCAAACTTCTTACAATACAGCCACACCAGCATTTATAATAATCATAAATGTTTATGATAATTAATTTTAAGGTAATTACTAAATAGGATGTTTAATTAGCTTAAAGCATATGTAAAAGGTTGCCGTAGGGCAACATTAAACTGGTGATTATTTTATCAACTCACAAATTTTTAAAGTTTTCTTGTTGATTGTTTTTTTTTATTTTCTTTGTAATTTGTTTCTTGAAGGTTTGTCATGGTGATATCAAGTCTGAAAATGTAATGATCACAAGCTGGAATTGGCTTTTCCTTACAGACTTTGCGAGCTTCAAACCAACATATCTACCTGAAGTAAGTTGACTAATTTTCATCATTATTTCAGTTGACCAAAATTTACAATTTGCTGCCTTTCTTCATTTCCATTGATCATTTCATCAGCACTATTGAGATATACCCCTCCTCCTACTACCACCATCACATCTTCTCGTGTTCTTTGGTCTTCCACTTCTGTTGGAACTTTTTATTGTCAATATACAACACTTTTTCACTAATTGGTGTCATGTCTATCAACTGTAGTTGTAGCAAAGAAGCAATGTATCATAAAATTACATTACTCTTTACTCTTTTACTTGTTTCAGTCATTTGACTGCGGCCATGCTGGAGTACCACCTTTAGTCGAGCAAATCGGCCCCAGGACTTATTCTTTGTAAGCCTAGTACTTATTCTATCGGTTCTTTTGCTGAACCGCTAAGTTACGGGGGACGTAAACACAACAGCATCGGTTGTCAAGCGATGTTGGGGGGACAAATACACATACACACACACACACACACACACACACACACACATACACACATATATTTATACATGTATACATGATGGGCTTCTTTCATTTTCCGTCTACCAAATCCACTCACAAGGCTTTGGTCGGCCCGAGGCTATAGTAGAAGACACTTGCCCAAGGTGCCAAGCAGTGGGACTGAACCCGGAACCATGTGGTTGGTAAGCAAGCTACTTACCACACAGCCACTTTTCTTTATAATAGGAGCCAAAAGACTAAAAGAAGCTGTATGGATGTATTCATCACATTCCCCACCACCACTGCCTTTTATCTTCAATACCTATGTAAAATTTCCACTACCCCTAGGGGTACACTAATGTACCTCTTGAAATACTTGTTGGGAAAATATGGACAGAGTGGGAATTCCACTGGACTAACATTCTGGAAAGGAAATAATGGGCTTAGTGATTAATGCTGGGCCTATATGGTTGGGTTTGGACACAAGAAGAGTGATGTGAGGAGGAAAGGTGAGTGGGAAAGAAATAGTCAAGTGCCAGTGGCACGTAAAAAGCACCCACCACACTCTGCTAAGTGGTTGGCATTAGGAAGGGCATCCAGCATTAGAAACCAAACATCAACAGACAGTTGGGAGTCTGGACAGCTCCATGTCAAACCATTCAACCCATGCCAGCATGGGAAGTGGACGTTAAATGATGATGCTGATGAGCTGGCATGAGTTCAGCCTACTGTGAAGAGCAGAGTCCATTATAATAGAGGTAGAAAAGGTGGAGAGAGAGAGAGAGAGAGAGAGAGAGGAGTTAAATCACCTGAAGGCCAGAGGTTGGAACATGTCCTTGTGAGTGATTGTATGCCAGTCAGATGGCCTTTTTTTTTGGACACAGTCAAGGATGTCTGTGTGATGCAATAGCACTGTCCTTGATGTGAAAGCATGGAAAATGCAACATAAAAAACTGATGTTGATGATGATGATGTAGAAAGTTGGATGTTTTACATAAAAGTGATGTATTTGTACTTCTACATAAAATTTTAATAAATACTTTGCTTAAAAAGCTGTTTCAGTTCTTTAGTTTATTTTAGCCATCATGGTCAAGTTCATGTTGGAGCGCTGCCTTCAAGTTAATATCATTTTTTTATTATTTTAAATCTGATTTTAATACAACACTGAATAAATGTTTTTTTATTTATTATTATTTTTTTTTTTTTAGGATAACCCTTCAGATTTCTCATATTTCTTCGATACATCACGCCGTCGAACATGTTACATAGCACCAGAGAGGTTTGTAGACAGCAGCTGGAAGAACGCAGATGCTGCTACGCAAGTCAGCCTAGATTTGACTTCCAGTGAAACCAAATTTGGAGATCTCACTCCAGCGATGGATATTTTCTCTTCAGGGTAATTTTTAATTAAACCACCCTCTCTCTCACTCTCTTTCTCTCTCTCTCTCTCTCTCTCTCTCTCTCTCTCTCTCTCTCTCTCTCTCTCTCTCTCTCTCTCTCTCTCTCTCTCTCTCTCTCTCTCTCTCTCTCTCTCTCTCTCAGTAGGTCATTAGGCAAAGTACTTTACAGCTAGAGTTCAAATACTGCCCAGTTTTGTTTTGCCTTCCATTCCTCTGACATTCATAAAATAAGTACCAGTATGATCTGAGGTAGATTAAATTGATTATAAGCCTTGAAAGCAGTACTCCAGTATGGCCATGGTCCAGTGACTAACCACTATATGAAATAAAATAATATCCTTAAAACATCAATGGAAAGCATAGCCTTAGCACAGGCATAGCCAGGTGGTTTGTAAATTTGTTTCTTAACCATGGCCAACCAAAGCTTTGTGAGTGGAATTAGTTCATGGAGACTGAGAGAAGCACATAGTGTGTGTGTGTGTGTGTGTGTTAGTTCTATACAAGTGTCACTGTCATACAAGCAATTCTGTTTGTTTCCAGTCTTCTTCTGTGAAAAACATGTCTGGCCCTGGAGAAATGTTACCTTGTTTGGAAACAAGGTAAAATCTGCCTCAGCAAATCCTATCTAAGCCATGCAAGCATGGAGAAGTGGAAGTTAAGACAATGAAGATGATGACACTGAGATTAAGAAAATAAGTTATGTCTTCTTCCTTGTCAAATTTGGTCTTGTATTTTGTCAAATTTATTTAATGTCCGCTTTCCATGCTAGCATGGGTTGGACGATTTGACTGAGGACTGGTGAAACCAGATGGCTACACCAGGCTCCAATCTGATTTGGTAGAGTTTCTACAGCTGGATGCCCTTCCTAATGCCAACCACTCCAAGAGTGTAGTGGGTGCTTTTAAATGCCACCGGCATGAAGGCCAGTCAGGCGGTACTGGCAACGGCCATGCTCCAAATGGTGTATTTTACGTGCCACTTGCACAGGAGCCAGTCCAGCGGCACTGGCAACAATCTCGCTCGAAAGTCTTTACACGTGCCACGGGCACAAGTGCCAGAAAGGCGATGCTGGGCACAGGTGCCATCACAATTTCGCTTTCGCTTGCCCCAACAGGTCTTCGCAAGCCGAGTTTAATGTCAAATGAAGGAGACGACGTTGGCATGGGTGCCAGTCATCAAATTTAGTTCGATTTCGATTTCACTTGCCTCAAATGAAATTGGTATCTTATATTGTTTATATCATATGATGATATTTGTCTTACCATTATTGTAATTATTTCTCTCTTATTTTTGTTACGTAGGTGTGTGATAGCTGAGCTTTTCACAGAAGGAACTGTACCATTTGATCTTTCCCAGTTGTTAGCATATCGGAATGGAGAATACAGTCCATGGAAAGTCTTAGAAAAAATTGAAGATTCAAGCATTCGGGTATGAAGACCTAAGTTTTTAATATTTATAAATATATGTGTTATATATATATATACATATACACACACACACGAGAAGGTGCTGAAAAGTTCCTGGCTTTAAGGGTATCATGAAAGGCCTGGTTGAAGACCCAACCTCCCATGTTCTTTTACAGGGATTAGAAAAATGGAAGAACCGCTGCAATAAGTGTGTGTGAATCTGAGAGGGGAATATGTTGAATAAAACCATAATTAACTGATTCTCCTGTATTTCCTTTTAACCCAAAACCAAGAACTTTTCAGCACCACCACCCATATATATATATATATATATATATATATATATATATATATACACACACACACATATGTTTACATACACTCTCTTGATATACTGTCCCTGTCTCCTTTTCTTCACACTTTAGACTCTTCCCTTTCTCAACAAACCTCAACACTAATCCCTGACCTTTTCCTTCTTCCGTTTTGTGGAGTTAAAAATGACTGTTAAGAACAAAGACAATTTATACATAATCATAATATAAATTTTCAGAGGAGGGGGACATTCATTCAGTGGATGTAACTGGTAGCAGTGTTTACCCAGCATGGTTTGATTCTCATCAGTAGATTATTATTATTTTGTTTTGTTTCTTTTACCTCACATTAGTATTTATGAAGGTATAATATACACACGCATATGTACATATACAAACACACACACTTACGCACATATATATGTACATGTATGTATATATATAATTATATGTATTTATTTTCTCCTAATTAAGAATAATTTGGATAAAATAAATGGGTTAATAGAAACCAGGGTAGCAAAGATCACAAAATAACTGTAGTGTAACTCCTGTTTGTGAGGCGGAAACTCCTTGATATTTTGGGTATTTGAGTATATATAAATTTAAAGAATGGAGTAAACGCATGTTATAACTGCATACTTTTATTCCGACATATGTTTCGAAGAATTACAATTTATGCGATCCATAGGAATCGGCGATGTTAAAAATGTAAGCTTCTCTTCAGGGAAATGTATGGGAACCAGCCTAAACGTAAGACATTATGACCGAGTATGAGAACTATAGTTGGATAAGGTTATAACGTAATTCATTTGAACCTTATCCAACTATAGTTCTCATACTCGGTTATAATGTCTTACATTTAAGCTGGTTCCCATACATTTCCCTGAGGAGAAGTTTACATTTTTAACATCGCCGATTCCTATGGATCGCATAAATTGTAATTCTTCGAAACATATGTCGGAATAAAAGTATGCAGTTATAACATGCGTTTACTCCATTCTTTAAATTTATATATATACATATATATATATATATATATATACACACACACACACACATACATACACACACACACATATATGCTGAGACCCCCTTCGGTCATAACTGACCATGGGATTGCACCCGGGCAAGGTTGTTTTTATGGAAGACCAGCAGTCGCCCATGCATACCAGCCTCCCTTCTCCATGCCACCAGTGTTATCCAAGGGAAAGGCAAAGGCCGATACAGCTTGGCACCTGTGACGTCGCAACTCATTTCTACAGCTGAGTGAACTGGAGCAACGTGAAATAAAGTGTCTTGCTCAAGAACACAACACACAGCCTGGTCCGGGATTCGAACTCACAACCTCACGATCGTAAGCTCGATGCTCTAACCACTGAGCCAGGCGCCTTCACGCACATATATATATACCTGTATACACCCAAAATATGAAATGTTGATATAGATATGTAACGTATATTATTTTTTAGGAACTGGTACGCCACATGATGCAGAAAGAGCCAACCCATCGTCTTTCAGCTGAAGAATATCTCATTCAACAGCGGGGTAAAGCTTTCCCTAACTATTTCTACACTTATCTCAAACTTTACATCCAGCGTTTCGCAGTAGCACCAATTCTATCACCCGATGAACGGATCGTAAAGTAAGAACTTTCTGTGATTATATCACCTTTCTGTTTTCCCAAACTAAAGTATAATTCTGTTTTCTTCTGAAAAATTGGATATTTGTTCATTTAACCCTTTAGCATTCAAACCAGTCATATGTAACCCCAAAATACTGCCTGTTTCATATTCAAACTAGTCAGATCCAACCTCTTAGATGTGCCCTACAATGTCATTCTAAAAATAAACAATGGTGTCATCAAAATCTCAAAGTTATGAGACAATGTATGATTAATTGAAAACAGTGTGAATAAATAAGGATTACATTTGACAGACAAATCTGAATGCTAAAGAGTTTAAGTGTAAATTGTTTTGTCCTCTCTTCTAATTTATGTTACAACTTTTTTTTAAAGCATTCTTCAGATTTTTATTTATTTTAAATATCAAAGATTTTGAATCTGCCAAAATATTTATAAGTAATTTAACAAATATTTTTGTTTAAAAGAAGAAATAAGAGACAAGGATTTCAACGATAGTTAACACAGTAATTACAAGATATTTAGCCATGTTCTGATTTATGTGCGAGCTAGTAAAATTGTTATTATTATTATTATTATTATTGTTCAGTAGTTTTATTTTTATAACGTGTTTTCACTTCACTACTGAGCACAGCTCTGTGTGCCTTGGGTATGTGCTGTGGTTTGCTGTGATGCTCTTATGGTTACTGTATTGAAAGTGTTTTGCGTAGGATGTATGCAGTGCCCAGTAGTGCAATTTTCTGTATGTTATATATATTTGTAAGTCCTGGTGTTTTTGTTATGTATTTGTCTGAATATTTTTTTTACTATACCTAAGGCACCTACTATGATAGGAATTGTTTCTGTTTTTAAATTCCACATTCGAGTTACCTCTATTTCCAGGTCTTTGTATTTTGAAAGTTTCTCCATTTCTTTTAGGGAAACGTTGTCATCTGCTGGTATTGATACATCAATTAGAAAGCATTTTTT
>NC_068996.1:6712150-6716863 GCF_001194135.2 Octopus bimaculoides | reverse complement strand
GCTTTTGTTGTTTCTTCTTCTTCTTCTTCTTCTTCATATTTGTTAGGTAGATTGATTTCTTGTTTGTATTTGTCAGCTTCCTTAAATACTGAGAAGAGTTTTTTGTTTTGCTCGTGTTTTGTGGCTATTTGTATTAGTTTTCCTTGCTTCTGGAGTAGGTATTTTTGTAGTCCTATGGTGGTTATTTTATAATAGTTTTCCAGCTGTATAAGACCCCTGCCACCTTCTGTGCATTGTATATATAGCCTTTCTATGTCAGATTTTGGGTAGTGCATCCTAGATCCTCTATAGTACTCTTTCTGTATTTTTTCTTTCATTTGTGTGCATTGTATCCTATCTAGTTCATTGACTCCTAAATATTTGTATGGTTGGCTTTCGTCTAGGTCTCTTATTTCATTGGCTTTATCTAGTGTGATGTTGCTACTCTTAACTAATCTTCCTCTTTTCAGGGTTGCTTTGGCACATTTTTCTAATCTGAATTTCATTTCTATTTCCTTGGTAAATCCATGTACTGTCTGTAGTAGTGTTTCCAGCTCTTTATCGTTTCTAGCGTATAATTTTAGGTCCTCCATATATTTTTTTTTTTTTTTTTTTTTTTTTCAGAATCAAAAAAGAACTTCCAATGATATTTGGTCATTTAAATGTCTTGAAATCAACACCTGAAGAAAACACTGGGTTGGTTTTGATCATCAGTCTTGTTGGTTCAAGTCTTCGGAGTCTACAGGTATCAGTCAATATCAATTACATTCTTATTTTTGTTACTATTACCATAGAACAGGTGATGGATTTCATGTAAGTTGTCTCTATCAAATAATTGTGGCTCTTACATAACTCTTTACTCTGTCAAATGCTTATTAATTCACTTTGTTTTGAATTAATCATGCATTATCTTGTAGCTTTGAGATTTTTAAGATGTGACTGTTTATTTTTATAATAGGATTGTAGGGTAGGTGTAAGAGGCCAATTCTGTCCAGTTACAATATAATAACAGTTAGAATATTTAAAATGGATATGGCCAGTCTAAATGCTGAAAGGGTTATGGTCAGTTTATTTCATTTATACTGATAGCATGCTTTGGAATGGCATAAACTGTCCAACATAACAATGCCAGTCTGATATATATATATATATATAAGGATTTACTTCTCGTAATGAGATAAAAAAAACCAAGGCTGTGTATATTTTAGAACATTTATAAATATTCTAAAATATACACAGCCTTGGTTTTTTATCTCATTACGAAAAGTAAATCCTTATATTCACACGCTGATATATGACCTATGTTAGACCCCTTATTCGCATAATCACCAAACCTGGAGCTTAACCATGGTCTATCCATCGCACTTACTCAGCATTACCTGAAACCTCTGGGTCTAATTGACACCACTATTGCTCATAACCTATATATAGATACATTTGTGTGCTTTCTGAAAAATAAAAACGAATGTTCTTCTTTTGTAAGTTGATTCCTGGTGATCTGATTTCAATTTCTAATTGAAATCATTTTACTTGAAGAGAGAAGCATTACCTCTCTTGTTCTTTCTCTGATTCTGTCCCCCCTTTAAAAGTGGCAGCAGTTCATATTGCTGTTATCCACTTTTCTATAAATAGGTACCACCTACAACTTGCCCTGTTGCACAGAAGTCATGTGTGAAGAACACAAGTGTTAAATGTCTCACAGTGCTAAGACCAAATTCTCCTACAAATCTCTGAGAAAGCATGTAGTAAACTACTCCTGTACAGTAACCAGAGCTCATTAATATCTTAGGCTCAACGTAGTCATATCTAGACTTTGGTCCTGATTATAATCCCTGTGTGCTTGCGTGCATGTGTGAGATAACTGATATGCAAATAGTCCATTCCAAAGATATTCACCATTTGGTGGATATCTTTGTAATTGAAAGAAGGTTCTCATGACACAAAAATGTATTCTGACACGTCTATACATCGTCTTACTCATCATAACCTACAAAAAAACGTAGCAGACTACACTTTCGGATGACACTAACTGCTATCCAAGATTTATTTTGTCTTATTAATGTCTTTTACAGTTTGCCAGTTCCAAATCAACTGCTCTTGAATTGCTCCTTGAAATATCTCAACATGTCACTGCAGAAATCATTCTAGATCGACTTCTACCTTTAATGGTAAGAAATTTTGTTTTCAGCAGAAACTTCTCTCCTCTTCCATATCACATTCCTTGTAACTTGCCTTTTAAGGCTCCCTTGTTTTTACTATTTAGTTAGAGAGGGAATGGCAGTACTATGAATATCCATTATTCTCTCAGGGCTTTGTAGGTTGATGGGAGGAAGGGTGGAAGTTATAGTCAAACCAGGAACCTGATTTAAATGCCTGTCAAGTACCAGTGAAACACTGGGGTCAATGAAATCGACTTATCTCCTCCCCCAAAATTGCTACCCTTGTGGCAAAATTTGAAACCATTATTATTATTATTATTATTATTATTATTATTATTATTATTATTATTATTATTATTATTATTATTATTATTTATTTATTTATTCAGAATAAAAAAAGAATTTTTTTATTCTGATAAATTCTGTTTAAGGTACCCAAGAACCAGGTGATAGACTGGGTATTGCTTAATTGGGTATTGGATGGTATTAGA
The DNA here is from genome assembly GCF_001194135.2 of Octopus bimaculoides. NCBI lineage: Eukaryota > Metazoa > Mollusca > Cephalopoda > Octopoda > Octopodidae > Octopus > Octopus bimaculoides. The sequence goes on along the minus strand of NC_068996.1, from coordinate 6,714,234 downwards.
CTGGGTATTGCTTAAGTCTTCTATCAAAACCACCTCAGAGTGCTAAATGCTGGAACATATACTGCATCTTGTTCAATGTTCTGACAAGTCTGCCAGTCATCTTCCTGGACAGGGACTATATTTTATTGACCCCACCAAACATATAAAAGGTAAAGCTGGCCTCAGCAGGGTCAAAGCACAAAAATCCAAAGCAAGTAACTCAAAGTATTGTCACATACTCTAACATTTCACCACACACTAAACTCTATGTTCTAAGTTCAACTTATGCAAAAATCAACTTTGCTTTCCTTTCTCCCAGGCTCAAAAAAATCAAGTACCAGTCAAGTACTGGAGTTAATAAAATCAACAATGCCCCTCTCCTTTATGTAAAAATTAAATATTCACCCATTTTGGAAACTTTTATATTTTATTGTATTTGCATGTGCAGTTCAATTGTTTGTATTTTGAAAAGTGACAGTATTATATAGAAATTCATTACTTTTGTCTGTTTTTTTTTTATTGTAAAATGCGATTTAAAACATCTGTACCACTTAAAATTGACTGAAATGTTTCATTAATTTTCTTCTTCCAGCTTTGTTTAGCTGAAGATCCATTTCCACGAGTGCGAGCTGATACTCTGAGAACTATTGTAAAATGTTTGTCCAATCTCAAGTCAGTTCCAAAAAGGTTTGTAAATCAACATTATTTATCTTTAAGAATCATCTGTTTCATTGTATTTATTGGTCACTGCTACCATGTGTTTTAGTAAACTGAAGCATTTGAGGTATGATTCTTATGTTAGTGTTTTGTACTATTATAGATTCCTTATTAAGGTATTGTACAACTTTGTTGTCCACCTTAAGGAATGTCTGGAAATTTACCCTCATCTCTGTTTACTACCCATGTTAACTCTTTCATGACTATTCTTTTGTTGACATACACTGCCTTTGTTTCAATGCATTTTGAAAAAAAACTGTCATTATTAATCTTGTGTTCGTAACATCAATTAACATAAAATTTTGATAGAAGGTTTTGGATCTCTTTAAAACAGGAAGTTTGTATCAAAGAACCAAGAATGGTCTTAGATGGATTGGTATCAAAAGTGTTATCTTCTTGAGCTAGCAGACAGGTCCCTTCATATCAGCTGAACCCACTAGAATTAGCAGCCAAATATCCCTCATTACATTCTATCGTCTTAAAAAAAAAAAGTAAGAATACATTAGATAACGTATTTTTAGTTACATTATGAAAATAAAAAATATAGTAAGATAATCAGTAAAATAATAAGATAATATGGCGTAGTGGTTAAGAGCGCGGGCTACTAACCCCAAGATTCCAAGTTTGATTGCAGGCAGTGACCTGAATAATAGTAATAATAATAATAATAATAACATTGAAAAATACCTTAGGAATGAGAACTCAGGTTTGAAATTTCCCCAAGACACCTGATGAAGGCTGGAGAGTATATCAACCGAAACGTTGTGTTAACAACAAACTAGATGAGGACGAATATCTGTCAAATGTAAATAATGTAAGATAATCATGTTTAGACTTTCTTGAACCATTTAAATCACAAGTGTGCCCAGTCAGGGTTTACTCATGACAAAACAAGAACAGCAAACCATACCATCTTTTGGTCATTAGCAGAATCCATAAATTGTCTTCATCCCTTTAGCATTCGGATTATTCTGCCAAATATGCTTATTTGAATTAATCCATTCATTACCTTGTAGCTTTGAGATTTCAATGATGTGATTATTTATTTTTAGAATGACATTATAGGTTAAGTGTGAGAGGTTAGTTATGGCCAGTTTGAGCATAAAATAGAATATACGGACTGTATATGGCTGATTTAAACACTAAAGGGTTGATTCTGTCAGTCTGCCCTTTTTGAAATTGTGATTTCAGAATGATTTGCTAATAATTTATACCTGGTTAAATTTCCATGGCAAAAATTCCCTTGGCTGAAATAATTCAAGCTGTTTGTTGGTTTTTGTAAGATAAAGACACTTTTCTTTCTTTATTTTTCTTTAAATAACCTGCTTCCAATAAATTTCTGTCCTTTTGCCTATATTAGAAACAATTATTTATTTTTTTTTTATAAA
>NC_068996.1:6690651-6711850 GCF_001194135.2 Octopus bimaculoides | reverse complement strand
ATATATATATATATATATATATATATATATATATATATATATATATATATGTGTGTGTGTGTGTGTGTGTGTGTGTGTGTGTGTGTATCTATGTGTGTGCATCTTTGTGTCTGTGTTTGTCCCCCATCACTTCCTGATGACAGGGGTTTGTCTACCTCCCCGTAACTTAGTGGTTTGACAAAAGAGACTGCTGTAATAGATATCTGGCTTAAGGGAAAAAATAAGTCCTGGGGTCAATTTGCTCAACTGAACCCTAGCCGCAGTCTAATGACTGAAACAAATAAAATGTAAAAGACAAAAGATAAATGAAATTCATGAGTCTTAATTAATGAGTTAAATTTTGTAGCTGTAACCTGTAATTGACTTGCTAACGATCTCTAAAAGTAGTAATATGTTTATTGTTCTTTTTGGTGAAATGTTTTTCCTAAAATAAATTAACAAAAATAAGGTTTTCAAATCTGTTAATACCATTTCTTACCTTGTCCTCTTTTGTTTCAGCGATGCAAATATATTTCCTGAATATATCTTTCCATATCTAGTAAGTATTCTGACATTTTAATTTACTCTTATCAGTTAAATAAAATAGATTTTGAGGATATGCTCAATGTTGATTGAGAAGGCATGTGACCTAATGGTTAAGCAACTGGGCTTTCAATCATAAACGTGTTCAATTCCTTGTGTAAAGCACTTCATTTTACATACCACCCCTCCACTCAGCTGACAAAAATGTGTATTAAGACTGATAGACAGCATTAAGATGAGTCAGTGATATGTTTAATACTTTTGGGCATGACTGCATTCAACTGCTTTACCCTATTTTTGCAATATTTTCTGTTGATTACATGGAGACGCAATGGCCCAGTGGTTAGGGCAGCAGACTCGCAGTCATAGGATCACGGTTTCGATTCCCAGACCGGGCGTTGTGAGTGTTTATTGAGCGAAAACACCTGAAGCTCCACGAGGCTCCGGCAGGGGATGGTGGTGAACCCTGCTGTACTCTTTCACCACAACTTTCTCTCACTCTTTCTTCCTGTTTCTGTTGTGCCTGTAATTCAAAGGGTCAGCCTTGTCACTCTGTGTCACGCTGAATATCCCCGAGAACTATGTTAAGGGTACACGTGTCTGTGGAGTGCTCAGCCACTTGCATGTTAATTTCACGAGCAGGCTGTTCCGTTGATCGGATCAACTGGAACCCTCGACGTCGTAAGCGACGGAGTGCCAACAACAACAACAATCTGTTGATTACATTTTAAGATTGTTTTTGTTTCTAGCAATAATTGTTTCACTGGACTGTCTATTGACAGTAAACTGACTATATATCTACTTGCATTTCGACTATGGAACCTGTATATATTTTCTCATCATTTTAAGATGTAGTTTACAAACACTTTTATAGAGAGACATGTTTATATGTGCATGTGTGTTTGTGTTTAAATATATAAGGATGTTCGTTTTTATTAAATAGATTATCATCAAAGTTTTTCTGTTGTTATACAACAAAATTTTGTAAACAGCTATGATTTATAAGCAGGAGTAAATTTAAAACAGTGATTATATGTGCGTGTACATATTTATCTATGCGTGTGTACATATGTATGCAGCTATCTATCCACTTACATACTTACCTGTCTGTCTGTCTGTCTATCTATCTATACGCGCACACACACACGCACACACATACAAAATCATCCTCATCACAATCTTCTTTCCATACTGGTGTCAGTTGAACACGATCTCACAGTTCAAGTCTGCTCTTATTTGGAGATGCTGCTCATCTAGACAAATCAGAAGACCACATCTTGCTGATGTTTCATTTTTGTCCTGGTTTCTATAGCTGGATGTCCTTCCTAATGACTACCACTTTATAAACTGTATTGGATGCAATTTACCATGGCACCAGCATTAAAGAGATTACATGTCCTTGACAAGACCAAAAAATCATCTTAATTCTGCATTCACCAACCACTTTACAGAATGCCCATGACAGATTTATTGTGAAATTAGCAATTGTGGGATTACTTCCAAAGATTAGAGAGTCGCACACACGCACGCACGCACACACACACACACACACACGCCAAGTCATTTTTACCATGCTACTGTTACAACCTAACCCTGTATTGCATGTTTCATTGTCAGTTGGTTGGCATTTTTCCACCCTGTTTAGAGGATTAGGGTTAGGTGTGTTGTTACTTGGATGGGTTAAAAAGGAAACATGCTAAAACAGGGAAGAGCTACTCTCAGGAAAACCTATGGTCAACAAAACATAGAGATGAGGTAGGAACCACCAAGTTATCTACCTATTAAAATTTGATGGGGATGCTGGGGTTGGAGGAATCGGTGGAATGGCTGGCAAGGACGAATAGAGTGCGGTGGTATGGGCATGTGTTGAGGAGGGATGAGGAGCATGTTCTGTGGAGGGTGCTTAAGTTTGAGGTAAATGGACTGCGAAAGCAAGGTAGACCAAGGAAAATGTGAAGAGGACAGGTGGAGGAGGAGATTGGGAGGGTTGGTTTGAAAAGGGAGGATGCCCAAAACCAGGCAAGATGGTGTGAGGACAGTTTCTATGGCATTGAGGTAGATTCGGCCACCCTCGTTAACGGGGACAAAACCCAGATTTAAAACTCTGGATGATGATGACGATGATGATGACAACGACGACGTGGATGGATGTGTATATGTATGATGTATGTATGTGTAAGCCTACTGCAGTTGATATAATCCACTATACTCTTTCTTTTAAATTGTTCTTGTCTTCAAAATCATTATTATATGAAAAAATACAGCATAAGTGTATTCAAAGATGCAGTATTCAGCATGCAAGAATACAAATATATAATAAGGTTTAACAATTTAGCTTAAAAATTGTCATTTTAGAACATGAAAATATCAACCAGACATTGTATGTATTTATTTAAAATCATGGTTTGGTATCATTTTCTTTCAGTCACCCCTAACACAGGATACAGTTACTCTTGTTCGTGCTGCTTATGCTGAAAATATTGCACAACTTGCTGAGATAGCATTAAGGTCAGTTTGTTTGTTCATATTTTTATGTTTTGGAAATATGGAGGTTCCCTTCCCCCCACCCCACCCCTACTGCTCTATTTTTTTAAAAACTTCTATATTTATCGTTTATCTGTCTGTCTGACTATCTATTTTATCTACATATCTATTTATCTGTCATCATTGTTTAACCCATTACCTACCAGTGATCTCATATGAGATCACTTAAAAATTACAAATTTCGGAATTATCTGTCAATATTTACACATATCTAACCTTTTTGCTATATCTACTAGGTATATTTCTCTGATATTGAAATGAAGTTTGCTCATTTTTCACCCAATATCTCGCTTATTTCTATTTAAAATGTTATTTTGATCATTTCAGCGTGTTTCTAAGGCTGTTTTATGCTAGAAATCAAAGTTTCATAAAAAAATTCTAGTTAATAGAATTATGGGAGGTAATGGGTTAAGATCCCTTTTTCGATACTTTCACCAGTCAGACATTTTGTGTGTGTGTGTGTGTGTGTGTGTTTACATATACATATACATACACACATCATCATCATTTTGCATCTGTTTTTACGTGCTTGCATGAGTAGGATATTTTTTTTCCAGCTCAGCTTCTCACCATTTTTGGTCCTTTTTCATCTCTTCCATGCAGTTCTTTCAAGCCCCTGAGATCTACCCTCATGAACTTTTTCTTATAATTTCCTGCTTCTTCCCTTTCTAAAGATTCCTTCTGTTTTGATCACTTCGCACTTCTTTACCCACCTTTCATCCTCCACATATGTCACCTGTCTGTACCAGCTCTTGCTTCTTTTCTCTTGTATACTGCATCTGATTCCTCGTATAAGAAATTTATTTCTCAGCTCATTTGTGTCCTAAGTGCAGTAAAATTACACATCAAACAGTGCATGATTGCATCATTTCTTTCCTTCCCTTACACATCTGATGCTTTCATTGCCTGTTATACTGAAATACAATCTCATACTTTCTACATAAGCATTTCCCTTTCACTCGAAGAAAGAGGACACCAGAGGGCGTCTTTTTCCTTACCAGAAGAAGTAATTACTCCCTGAACTCTTTCCAACCAACTCTTACTTTGGCTCCTATTGTTTCAGAAAACTCATTTCTACTCTTGAATAGGTCATATAAGCAATCAACTACTATAGTGCATTTGCTATGTACACATGCTCTAATGAAACCACCTACAACGCTGTTGAATTACAATGAAATGCTGTCACCTAGTCAATTGTGAGAATAATAAAGTACTCACCAAAACTATCTGGTTTAACACACCTTATAGCATTTTGTGAAAACCAGTATTGCAAAATATTCCCTTTTCTTCATCAGAAAGCATTTTCCAGATTGTCATAAAGCCTATAGGCTGTTCAACAAGGATGACTTATAAAAACATATCTTATGCTGTCATGAGCAACAATGAAAAAAATACTGCAGCTAGACATAGAAAGGAGGGAGCTTAGATGCAATTGCCAGTATATAGAGCATTTCTTTCTAAAAGATAATTACTTAGATAGGAGCAATGTATAGCAATATATCTCCATTAGTACAACAGCCAACAACTCATTCTATCAAAGTATATTTGGAAATTAGAAAACGCAGAAGAGACCACCAATATCTTATAAATAGTGATCGCTAAATAATGGTTAAAAATCCTGCTACTTGTGACTCACTGAGAAGCTCCGCATTATCTGCTATCCAACTTCTTAAATGGATGATACATGAATTCCGAAAATGATACATGACTGAGAGCAAAAGATCTCAGTTATACTTTCTAGAATCATTTTATTATTTCTAAATGTACTGACATATAGAATCAATCAGATGAATGAAACCGTGGTTCTTATTTTTTAATTGCCTTTTATCTGACATAAATTAACAATGTTACACAATTTCAATGTAAAGTTGTATCAAACAGTTTTATGTTGTTGCACCACAACATAAACACAAACTGTGTGTGTGTGTGTGTGTGTGTATACACACACATACACATATTCATACATACATTATGTGTTTGTGTGCATAATATAATATTAAATCAAATTTTATATTGCAGAGTTTTGGATATGATACATCTGAATGTTTCAGATGATTCTGACCCAGATGGCACTCGTTATCAAGTAAGTGATTTACTTATTTAATTACTTTATCCCTATCAGCGCTTCAAGACAAAGGACAGGTCTACAGCCATTTGATTCTTATCAGTAGACAAGAAATAAAATATTAATTCACTATCATAAGAATTTCATACACATAAGGATTAACTTATTGAAAGTAGCATCTACAATTAAGCTAGATATGTTTAATAAACACCAATGGTACCCTGCACACCCAGGATGTCAGGAAAAAAAAGATTAGGAGTTTAAAAGTAAGAAGATTAAAGCAGTCCTCTTTTCTTAGTCTCTACCACTCAGACTGTTTGGTCATGTTGCTTGATTTTTCCAAGTTAGAGCCTAGTTACCATGTTTTCTTCATTGAGGATCCAGCTGGGTTGATGGTTTATGTTGGTTAACCACATGTCACAGCAGATGAGGAGGTATCTCATGGAGATAACTGACTGGGATTCTGCTCAACGGATCAGCAGGGAGGTCCCAGAAATATACCAACAAATAGTGAATGCAGCAACACACTGCAATGACACATGTTCCCCCCGCCCACTTGTACACTTTTGAAAAGAAAATGCCTAACAGTATTTAGTTATGATCATCTACATTTTGATTCAATTCTGGTGAGAGTCAACTTTGCTTTCCATTCTTCAAAAGGGATTTGAGAAATAATAATGAATGTGCAAGTTTCCATAAAAATGTGGGAAAACTTTCTGTAGACACAAAATAATATAACAAAAATGAAAACGTAACAGCTTAATTTCTCTCGGCAGCGAACTGGCTGAATTGTTAGCATGTGTGGCAAAATAACTAGAGAGCATTTTGTGCTTGCTGCCACCCACCTTTATATAATGCAAACAACCATATATAAAATATTTCACTATCTTTATTTTATGAATTTAGATCCTGCCTCCATTAACTTTGCTTTCTTCCTGTTGGGTTTGGATAAAAATTATTACCAGTCAAGCACTGACTGAAATCATTTTAACCAACTGTTTCCTTACTCCAAATTTATGACCATGTTCCTGTATAAGAAACTATAGTTATTAAAAGAACATTGTCTCTTCTAGACACTTTTGCACTGTTTTGTATTCACTTAGCTATCCTTACTTTCTCTTTGAGTTCTATACTTTATAATTCCTTTATCTAATTTCTATAGGTCAGCTATGATGCAGAACTACAAACGCTGCAAGAAATTATCCAGCAAAAAGTTGTTATGTTGTTATGTGACCAGGATAATATTGTGAAACAGACATTGTTGGAAAATGGTTTTACTCGTCTCTGTGTTTTCTTTGGTCGCCAAAAAGGTAAATATAAAATATCCTTCTATAAGTACTGACAAGAAGTGAAATAACAGTTTTTGATATAATGTTAGGTACATTCGTGGATAATCTGGTGTTCATTTTAATTCCACTACTTGGCCTTCAGTTGCCATTAATGGAATCAAACTGTTACAAGCATTCTGGTCTTCCTTCTTTCCTCTCTCATTATGGAACTTCTGAAAACAGATCATAAGTAGTGCTGCCATTCCCCTGTTGACTAAACCGTTAGTAAAAATCTACCATATTTGACTGCTTTTAACTCTTTAAATGCCAACTGATCGGAGACCACTTTGAGTTCTGTGATAAAATTTTTTTGTCTTAAAGTCATCTAAATTAAAACCAGGCATCAACAATTAATGTTAATTTTCCAGACAGCAGCTTATTAATGACAAAGTTATTCTACTAATTTATTCATTGTTTTCAAAATCATTTGAAACAGACTATAATGTTGACCTCTAGTTTTGGCAAACTCTTTCAGGAACAACCACTTGCCAGTAACCTAGACCCTATCCTTGTATTTGTAAAATGCCAGGTGATTTTCTGGAACATTTTTTGGAAAAGAAGTCGTTCTTGTAAGCTGTTAATTTAATCACAAATTTTAACCCTTCGAGGGAAAAAAATGTCTACTGATGCTGCTTCTACACTAAAGAAGATGGGATCTTCATTTACAAGCTCCAAAAAGAATAAAAGTATTTTTAATAAAATACAGAAATAAATTTATTTCTCAAACGCATGATAATGCTATAAATAGCGGGATTAGGATAAATTATCCATACATTGCAGAAAAATATGTTACTGGCCAGCCATGAGACTCGAACTCACATCTCTGCGATTACGCGTCAAGTGTTTTACCATAAACTAAACTGCCCAGCAATGAATGTTTTTTTTTCTATGCTAGCAAAGGTTGAACAAGTTACCACAGTCTGCATTATATTACACACATAGCAACATAAAACCAACTCTCTTTTTGGTGTTGTATGTGTCTTACAATGTAGATCAAATGCTTTTTAATGCACCATTGACACCATAATGGTTTTTGTTGTTTCCATGCCTATTCTTCCATACTTGATTCTATATAAACCCTCACCATTTCTGTAATGTCCCTTTCTCCATTGCCCTTGTGCCAAATAATCCTTTTTACTATAGGTACAAGGCCTGAAATTTAGAGAAGGGGCTAGTCAATTACATCAACCCCAGTGCTCAACTTGTACACATTTCATTGACCCAACTTAAAGTTGGACTAAATGTTGTTAAGCATCTCCTGTGCCAAGTAATGAAATGAAATAATACTATTAACATGTTTTATAACGTTCCATGAGAGCTTCAGTTGCACCACCAGATATATGACCATATTCTTCAGGTGTGTGTAGCATTCTGATTCTGATTTTATTTTAGAATTTCCTGTGTTTGTTGCATAGAATATTCGCTGTATGTGATGTCTTATTTTTTGGGGTCTTGGCTATTTTGTATTATGTTGGTCATATTATGTATTTATAACATTGAGTTATGATTGTGTAGAACATATATTGGGTGGTGATCATGTTGATTGTGTTATGTTATTGAATGGTAATTGCACAGCATAAAAGCTGTTTGAGGACGTGCTGTAGCATCAGGTGATAGTTATGTTAAAGTATATATTCTGATATTCTATTGGTGATTCTGTACATTATGTTTTGTATATTGTTCAGTGGTGATTGTCTACTTCTACTACTACTACTATTACTATGTTCCAAGTTCAAATTCCACTAAGGTTGTCTTCACCTTTCATCCTTTCGGTGTTGATAAAATAAGTACCAGCTGATCACTGGGGTTGATGTAATCGACTTACCCCCTCCCCCAAAATTGCTGACCTTGTGCCAAAATTTGGAAGCATTATCATCATCATCGTTTAACGTCCGCCTTCCATGCTAGCATGGGTTGGACGATTTGACTGAGGACTGGTGAAACCGGATGGCAACACCAGGCTCCAATCTAATTTGGCAGTTTCTACAGCTGGATACCCTTCCTAACGCCAACCACTCAGAGAGTGTAGTGGGTGCTTTTACGTGTCACCCGCACGAAAACGGCCACGCTCGAAATGGTGTCTTTTATGTGCCACCCGCACAAGAGCCAGTCCAGGGGCACCGGCAATTATCATCATGATTATTATTATTGTTGTTGTTGTTGTTGCCTTTGCACAGCTTCTAACGCTGGAGATGTACTGCGGTGTCAGTTGTTCACTACCAGTGAACTAAGGTAACACCTCTTATTTTTCGAGCACCTTCCGGAGTATTCGAGTGGTTCCAAGCAGTACTTTTATTCTGCAAGTGCTCCACCCTTATTGCAGCCCCTATTTGTTACATGTACTTCTCAAAATTTTTATTCACTGTTCCCAAGGCTCCAACAATTATTGGTACTACTACCACCTTTTCATCGACCACAACTGCTTAACCTCCCAAGCTAACCTGTTATATCTGTCGACTTTTCTTTCTTCCTTATCACATACCTTTATTATTAATATTATTATTATTATAAATAACTTCAATTGTAGTTTTACATTTTCTTTTATGACTTCTTCATTACAGCCAGTGATATTCTTCTTTCCCATATGATAACATTCCTAAATGACAAGGTAAGCCTTATTTACTTGCTTACAATCTTAACTTCAATACATATCACTTGTAAATTATATTCAGTAATCAAAACATGTTGTCAGTTAATTAACATTTGTATAGTCACTCGAGGTTACCATACCAAGTCTTAGAGCTCACTTCAGTGAAAAGACTGTGGGGTTGCATTCTTCGAAGATACAAAGACCAACTCAAAGCAACACTAAAGGTCACTGGACTTGAGACTAAATCATTTGAAACACAAGCTTAAAACTGTACCAAGGGGCAGTGTTCCATCACCATCGAAACCAAAAACTTCAAAGCCACCAGAAGAGAAAAGGAGAGAAAGGCTCCACAAAGTCAACCTCGTCCTCCACCAACATTGCCATGCAGTCAGTGCCATCGACTCTTCTATGAAAGAATTGGTCTACAGAGTCATCAACAGCATCACCATAAAGGAAGCATTCAGCAAAAAAAGAAACTAAATTCTTGGTTGATCTGCTAAGAACAACTGCTAAGAGATTATGATTAGTTTCCTATTAAGAATTATTAATATTGAATTACATTTCAGATAAGAGTGGTAGGCCTATGTGGTGTGTGTGTGTGTGTGTGTCCATCCCTTTAACCCTTTAACTGTGAAATTAAATTTCATGGTTATTCCAGTAATGTTAAATATCTTAGAATTGGTATTTTCTGTAGATCGTGTTATTTCAATAAACTCGACATGGCTCAACATAGAATACTTTCAAACATGACCTTGCTCAACAAAAGATGGATTGATGACTGTTAAACAAGGCCTCAGTTATATGTATTCTTCCAACCCATGCTAGCATGGAAAAATGGATGTAAAACATCCAAAAGTACCACTATAATGAAATGAGATCTTACTTCACAGGTGGAAGTAGTTTCACAGACAACACAAAGAAAGGATGTGTGTACATCTCTGAAATACTGTGGGCTGATAGGAAATTTCACACTATAACTTAGGCATATGGTATAAATAGTAACAGGGCAGACATGAGTGTGTGTTTAAGAAACTTGCTTCCCAACCATGTGGTCTCTGGTTCAGTCCTACTGCATGACATCTTCAGCAAGTTTCTTTAACTGTAGCCCTGGGCCTGCCAGAGTGAAATTTTTTAAATGAAACATGAAAATGACTCATGTATTTGTGTATAAATATATATGTGTGTGTGTGGATATAGATATACATACGTATGTGTTTGTATGTACCCTTGTCTTGACATCAAATGATGGTTGTAGATGAGCATCACCAGTATATAAGCAAAGGTGTACATTTCTAGTTGTCTGTGAAAAACATGTCTGGCCTAGGTTAAACGTTATTTTGCTTTGCAACAGGAAGGGCATCTGGCCATAGAAAATTCCCTCAATGAATTCCATCTGATCCATGCAGGTGTGAAAAAGTTGATGTTAAAATGATGGTGATGATGATATACACATATACAGACACTCAAATATTTGTATTTACTTTGTAACATATTACCTTGGCCAGACACGTTTTGTACAGAAGACTGGAAATGAATGACATTGCTTACAAACAAAGAAATTTGCATTTCTTTTTTTTTGTTTTTGGCTTGCTATAAATTTTAAAGTCTTGTATTTAAAATGGTTTTGAAGAATGCTATGTTGCAAAATTTTACTTTGTGTTTCAGCTTGATTGGCAGTTAAGGGCTTCATTTTTTGAGAATGTTGTTGGTGTAGCTGCTTACGTGGGATGGCAAAGCTCATGTGTTTTAAAACCACTCATACAACAGGTAAGCCACATGGATGTCAAGATGTCCTTGTAGTTTAACAGCAAGAATTGAGTTATAAAAAAATTGTCCTTTGTTGTATTGTAATTTGACATGGTAATGATAATGATTGGTAGTAAACAAAGGTCTTTAGAAGCTGTAATTAGGGTTCTTTCTATTTGTAATTCTGCTCTACTAGAACAGGTGGAAGGTAGATAATAACAGCAATAATAAATCTCACCAGTCTTTGGTACAGTTTCAAACTAAGTACAACAACTTGGTAGCATCAACTACACAACGCACGGCTTGCTTACATCTGTTTGCAGCTAGACCTGCTGAGCTGATGAGAGTTGAGTATTTTTGTATAATGTAGGTAATGGTACCAATAAACCATTAACCTTTCAGCCAATAGGAACCCCACCCCAGATCCAAACAACTTAACCCTTTAACATTTAAACCAGCCATATCCAGCTCAAATGTTCTACTTTTGACAGAGCAATCTGAATGCTAAAGAGTTAATACAGAAATTATAGTTGCATGGTTTTTTTTATCAAGACTGTGCACATCTAATGTACACTTTAACCCTTTAGCATTTAAATTGTCCATATCCAGTCCAAATATACTACTTGTTTTATGTTCAAACTGCCCAGATCTATCCTTCCACATCTATCTGCCAGATCTATCCTTCCCTACAATGTCATTCTAAAATAAACAATCACCTCATTGAAATTTTGAAGCTACAAGATAATGCACGACTATTGAAAACAATGTGAATAAATAATCTTTTACATTTGTGAAAGAAATTTGGATGTTAAAGGATTGAACTACTGATACCTTTTATTTATTCATTTTATTATTTCTCTTCCTTTTTAGGGTCTTAGTGACAGTGAAGAGTTTGTAATTTATAGATCTCTAGGAGCGCTATCATCTCTAGTAGAACTGGGCCTTATCCAGAAGATCATGCTTTATGATTTCATCCAGGAAGTTGTACCATTTTTAGCACACCCTGTAAGTATTTTGAAAATTTTTTCTTAATTTGGTGACTGCTTTTTTTTTCTCTTAACATCGTAATGTAAGGGAAAATAATTTAAATTAACTAATTATTTTCATGAAGTATTTGTAAAAATAGTTAGTAAATGAACAGAGGCACAATAGCATCAAGAGGACCAAATAGTCTTGTAAAGATAACGACAATTCTTTAGTGTTGGTGCTACAATGAGACACAGCTATAAAGTGGCTGGTGTTAGGAAGGGCATCCAGTCAAAGAAACCATTTCAATAAAGGAATCATACAAGCAAGACATGGTGTTCTTACCGACCTGTACTGGCACGTAAAGTGGTGATCGTGGAAATGGTGGTGGCAATGGCAGCAGCAGCAGCCAAGAACTGGTTTTCTCTGCTTTAAAACCATCCATAGTTTTTGATTTGTCTGTTAATATTAAGGTTGACTTTGTCTTTCATCCTTTCTGGGTCAATAAAGTAAATACAACTCAAACACTGGGGTCAATGCAATCAACTACCCCCTCCCCTCCAAAATTTTTCAGGCCTTGTGCCATTAATTGAAAGAATTATTTTTATTTTAAACTGTTTTATATTAAGTTGCTTAAATCAGGATGGATGGTATGATGGGTTTTTTTTTAAATTTTTAATGGGGATATTTTTTATATTTTCTTTTACTAAGAAGTGGCTGTGTGGTAAGTAGCTTGCTTACCAGCCACATGCTTCTAGGTTCAGTCCCACTGCGTGGCATCTTGGGCAAGTGTCTTCTACTATAGCCTCGGGCCGACCAAAGCCTTGTGAGTGGATTTGGTAGATGGAAACTGAAAGAAGCCCGTCGTATAAATGTATATATATATGTGTGTGTGTCTGTGTTTGTCCCCCTAACGTCGCTTGACAACCGATGCTAGTCTGTTTACATCCCCGTAACTTAACGGTTCAGCAAAAAAAGACCGATAGAATAAGTACTAGGCTTCCAAAGAATAAGTCCTGGGGTCGATTTGCTCGACTAAAGGCGGTGCTCCAGCATGGCCACGGTAAAATGACTGAAACAAGTAAAAAGAAAGAAAAAAGTAACCATAGGTCAGTTCTAATTGAGCAAACCTGTGATTATAAACATTCACACCTTGACCATTGCAATTTGTTTTTTTGAGATCCGTTATGTAATTTGTCTTTCATTTTTAAGATTACATGGTATGATTTAAGGCAACTTTAGCTACTATTTCTAACAGATAAAGTAATCACATAGAAACAACCTCCAACTTGAGTCATTTACATGATGTCAAATACAAGATGTTTATACAGACACTCGCCCTTTCTATCCTCTGCTATCCAGCTATGACATAGGAATGGTGGCACCAGTTTGTCAGCTAAGCATTTTGTGACAGAGCCCAATGACAACAACAACAATACTGATCACCTTTCCAGCCTATGGCACACTTTTGAACTCAACACAATTAGGTAGCATCAATTACATGAAGCTCAGTTTGCTTATGGCTGTGAACTGTAGCTCTGAGTCACATCGATTTATGGTTAGACACACTGAGCTGTCAGTTCAAAAGTTAAACTACAGCTCAACAATCAACAACTGATTCAGAGGACAACCACGTGAATCTCACAGCTGTTGAAGCCCAAAACAAAATTCTGCAATCCCTGGGTTACTGAAGCTGGCCTTCATTACCAGTTTTGTTACTTTCCATTTACTTTTCATATATTCATCATCATCATCGTCGTCGTTTAACATCCGCTTTTCATGCTAGCATGGGTTGGACGATTTGATCTGGCAGAGTTTCTACAGCTGGATGCCCTTCCTAATGCCAACCACTCCGAGAGTGCAGTGGGTGCTTTTACATGCCACCGGCACAAGGGCCAGTCACAGGGTACTGGCAACAGCCACGCTCAAAAAGGTGTTTTTTACGTGCTACTTGCATGGGAGCCAGTCCAGCGGCACTGGCAATGACCTCACTCGAATGATTTTCACCTTAGAAATGTGTCTTTCGTTATAGCCCCAGGCCAGCAAAAGCCACGAGAGTGGATTTGGTAGATGGAAACTGAAAGAAGCCTGTTGTGCATGCATGCATTACTATCTCTTTGCCTTGACATCACGTAATAGTTGTAAACTAATGTTACTGTCATGCAAATGATGTCCTTGATTTCCATTTTTCTGTGAAAGCATTTCTGCTCATGGAGAAACAATTCATTGCTTAGACACAGATGAGGATTGGCAACAGGAAGTGCATCCAACCGTAAAACATCCGCTCCAACAAATTCCATCCAACCCATGCAAATATGGCAAAATGGACATCAAAATGATAATGATGGCAACAGCAACTATTATTATTATTATTAATATCATCATCGTCGCTGCCGCTGCCGCCATCATCGTCATTATTATTAAGGCAGTGAGCTGGTAGAATCGTTAGCACGCTGGACAAAGTGCTTAGTGGTGTTTCGCCCATTGCCACGTTCTGAGTTCAAATTCCGCCGAGGTTGACTTTGCCTTTCATCTTTTTGGGGGGTCAATAAAATAAGTACTAGTTGATCACTGGGGTTGATGTAATCAACTCATCCACTTCCTCCCCAAAATTGCTGCCCTTGTGGCAAAATTTGAAACCATTATTATTGAGGCAGCGAGCTGGCACAATCATTAGAACATCAGGCAATGCTTAGCGGCATTTTGTCAAATTCTGCCAAGGCCAACTTAACATTTTATCTTTTTGGAGTCGGTAAACTAAGAACCAGTTGAACACTGGGGATCGATATAATCAACTTACCCCTCCCCCTAAGTTGCTGGCTTGCACCAAAATTTGAAATCATCATTATAATAATTATCATTGCTGTCGTCATCATGGTGGCAAGCTGGCAGAATCATTAGCACACCAGGCAAAATGCTTAGTAGTATTTGGCCTGTCCTTACGTTCTGAGTTCAAATTCCGCCGAGGTTGATTTTACTTTTCATCCTTTCAGGGTCGATAAAATAAGTACCAGTTGAGCATTGGGGTTGATGTAATCAACATACACCCACCTCTGAATTTACTGGCCTTGTGCTAAACTTTGAAACCATTATCATTATTATATTCTTAAGACTGGATTGTCACCTAACATTGGCACCAATGCTCTTTGCATTTAAGGATTGTATTTTTAATTATTTTATACTATGTATTCATTCGAGTACATTGCAGTTTCAAGTATGATGTGACTCCCCCAACACACATACACTTTTAGTTCCTAAAAATCTGTAATATATTTTATCTCCTTATCTGTTTTTTTTTTGGTTTCTTTTTTATATGCTCAAGTATATGGCCACTCCTCTTCCCTCCAATTTTGCTTCAGATGTTTAATGTTAAATTTCTTGCATTACACATTTGTATACTATTTAACTAACAGGCAATGTGTGCGTGTGTGAAAATATTTTGCTCAGTCATTTTATGTGATATTCAGTCTGGTTTGAACAACTTGATATTAAACAGAGTTTCAAATAAAAAATAATAAAAAACAGACAAATCAAATACCACAAATATTATAATTGATATTTTGATATATAATTTTTTTCTACTTTCTTATTGACCTTGTTCTATTGTGACCTTACATTGTGATGGTGAATGTCAGCACTAAAAAAAAATGAGTAAAAATCCTCTGTGATTCCTTTGAGGAAATTGTATTGTTGCCCTCTTCTCTATAAAGATTTGTTAGGAATTATGGTAGCTTTGGAGTTGACAGTACTATTTACATCACAATAGAAGCTGACTATCTCAGGACAGTAAAGTTATTTACCATCATTATCAGAGGATTCAGTCCCTACACAGCAAGCTAATCAAAAACACTTGTCAATTTTACAATAAGCTCGTTGCCAACACCATAACAATTAAACAGACCAAATCACTGATTGTTTGGAATTATTACCAGACACACAACAGATCACTGCTGACAGCATACTTGCCACTAGCCAAACTAGATGAGCATATCTCACTTCCTGGCTTTTGGGTGTATTTAACAGAGTCTGTTCTTTTGTAAGAAATTCTGGACAGATCTCTGGTTTTCTCCTCCCTTTCTGTCAACATTCTTGAAAGTTTTATCAAAAATCCATGAGCACTGTCTTTCCTTCTCTGACTAAAGAACTCAGATCATATTTTTCCTTTAAGATAGAATCATGATTTTTTTTAAAGACAGTTGTGCGGAAGTTATATGGATACTGTCTGGGCTCTTAATTTAATCGGTAAACTAACAACACCACCTTGTGATTTCACCATGATTAAATATAAATTCTTGCTTCTTTTTCAGGGAATATGGGTAAGACAAGGAGCAATAGGTTTTATTACTGCTGTGGCTCATGTTTTAAATGTTGCAGATGTTCACTGCAACTTAATACCTCGAGTGAGAATGTTCCTGAAACAAAGTGTCCTTCATATTGACCAAAAAGTAAGTACTTCTCAAGCATTTTCTACTGATGAAATCATCATCATCATCACCACCATTAAACATCCACCTTCCGTGCTGACATGGGTGGGGTGGTTTGACTGGAGCTGGCCAGGCAGGAGCCTGCACCATACTTCTGTGTCTGTTATGGCAGGGTGTTTACAACTTGATGCCCTTCCTAACACCAACCAACCAGCACTTTTTTTTTTACATACACTCTTATCATCTCTTTCTCTGTTTCAATTTATGAACAATGACAACTTCAAAGATAGATTTATCTTGTTCATAGTTTAACCCTTATTGATACCACCCTGTCTGAGATTCCATCCTGCATTCTCATTATCATCCTGTCTTACATTATGTTCACCAATCACCTCCTTTCTATGCCTCCAGTTATCTCTCACCTCTTCTGCTATTCTTCACTTTAATATTTCTTATATCTGTTGTCAGTACCAACACCCTACAATTGTGGGGAAATTAAATGATAACTATTATTGTAACTCATTTTCAGAAAACCTTTCTTTTAAATGAATGCAAAGATGATTTTTAAAAGTCAACAGCAAACTTGTTACAACTGTTATGTCTTCTAATTAACAGAAAACAGTTGTCTTTGAGATTATTTTCAATAACGATAATTTGTAATTGCTACGTTATGCTAGACAAGTGATTTTTTTGTGCATTGGTTGCAAATTGCATATGCACATGTGATGCAGTATTCTGTTTCTAAGTTCTGCATCACAATTAGGCATGATATGAATTATAACATCTCACATAACCTCTCATAGGACATCTCATTTCAAATTCTAATTGAATCTATTTATAATTCTTGGACTCTATTTTTCTGAGTATTTCCTCAGTCTATAACTAACCATATTTAACCATTTTATTTAAGCATAACTTATTTTGGATGCCCTATTTTATTCTTCTCCCTACTATTTCTTGCAGCATATTCTGTTAAATTGTGTTGGTGAATCAGTACCGCGGGCTGTGTTTGACTATATCGTTCGATCACCTAATGTCGACGGTATATATGAGGTTTTATTGAAAGGCAGTGAGAATCGTAAAACAATGAGGCGAGGCCATAAATCACCGTATCCTGACTTAGATGATAACATGTCTCCCGTAAGTATTTCTATTATCTGATTGTTGTGATAAACACAAAACACGCATTTGTTTTTTTGTTGTTGTTACTGTTTTTTTTCCCCCTCAGAAATAGATCTATTTTCTGTGTTTACAGGGGAAATGATTTATTTATTGGTGCAAATGGTTTTACAATTTACTGCCCTTCTTTCCTATGAGTTGTCATTTTTATCTTCTCAATTCTCAAATTGAAGAACTTTTTTGTAGCGATGCAGACTAGACCTGAATTAAGAAGAGTTATTATAGAAGTAGGTTGATGATCCCAGCTAATTATAGTGTTGGAAGAAGGTTGCTTCCCAACCACATGGTTCCAAGTTCAGTTCCACTGCATGGCACTTTGGACAAGTGTCTTCTACTGTAGCCTCAAGCTGACCAAAGCCCTGTGAGTGGATTTGGTAGACAGAAACTGAAAGAAACCTAGGCGGCGAGCTGGCAGAAACATTAGCACGCCGGGCGAAATGCTTAGCAGTATTTCGTCTGCCGCTATGTTCCGAGTTCAAATTCCGCCGAGGTCGACTTTGCCTTTCATCCTTTCGGGGTTGATAAATTAAGTACCAGTTACGCACTGGGGTCAGTGTAATCGACTTAATCCCTTTGTCTGTCCTTGTTTGTCCCCTCTATGTTTAGCCCCTTGTGGGCAATAACGAAACAAGAAGCTGAAAGAAACCTGTCACACACACACACACTCTCATTTACATACATACGTACATACACACACACACACACACACACACACACACGTGTGACCTGGATGTCTTGGACTTTGATTGTTTCTGGGTTCCTTGGTATTACGAGTGAGAGTCATTGTGGTGTTGTGCAAATTACACTTGGCTTGAAAGTCTTGCACAGACATTGTTGGCACTACCTCTCACTGATGGTCAGACTCATCTAACGAGTAGACAGCCATCATATATGTGTGTATGTATGTTTGTCTATTTATATCTCTGTGTCACTCTTATATAAGCAGTGTCATTCATTTCCAATATTTTATGAAAATATGTCTGGCCATGGGGAAATATTAACTTGCTTGGAAACAGGTGTGGGTTAGTGACAGGAAGAGCATCTGGCTGTAGAAAATCTACCTTAAATAAACTCCATCTGACCCATACAAGCATGGTAAAGTAGATATTAAAATGATGAAGAAGTTATGTATATCTGGGCAGTACCATGGAAACTCAGAAACCAGCCCTATGAGTCTATGAGTGTGAATGTGTGTCTGTGTGTGTGTGTGTGTGTGTGCCTCTTTGTCTTGATATTACATGGTAGTTGTAAGCAAGTGTCACTGTCATAGAAGCAGTATGATTTGTTTCCAATGTTCTGCAAAAAAATGTCCATTCAGAAGTGAATAATACCCTGTTTGGAAACAGCTGAATGTTGGCAACATGAAGGGAATCTAACCAAGAAACAAAACCTACCTCAACAAGCGCTATCTGATCCTTATTTTCTAATTATAATGATGAACTGTAAAGATTATGAAAATGACATCTGATATTTATTCTTCTACAGATTTTTCGGAAGCTCTTTTCTCTTGGAATGAGTGAATTAACTGAAGAGAAATTGATTGTAAGTACATCTTAAAGTTCGTTAGAATGTTTAGTCTGCTTCTTAATTAACTCTAAAATCCATATCAGAAACTTTATTTTCTTTAGGCAGTTTACAATTTAATATTCTCTAGTTTCTTTTTTTACTTATCTTATAAGTTCAGTATTTAGTAAATGAACTTTCACTCAAATTTTCTCACTCTCTACAAACCGAATCATGCAACTTTGAAATAGAACTAAATAGTTCATTATGTACATTATTTACATTTGGCAGATATTTGTCTTCATCTTGTTTATTGTTAACACAATGTTTTGGCTGATATACCCTCCAATCTTCATCAGGTGTCTTGGGGAAATTTCGAACCTAGATTCTCATTCCTAAGCTATTTTTCAATGTTATTATTATTATTATTATTATTGAGGTCACTGCCTGGAATCAAACTCGGCATCTTGGGGTTAGTAGCCTGTGCTCTTAACCACTACACAGTGACCTGAATAATAATAATAATAATAATAATAATAACAACAACATCGAAATATACCTTAGGAATGAGAACCTAGGTTAGAAATTTCCCCAAGACACCTGATGAAGCCTGGAGGACATATCAGCAGAAAATCTGTGTCAATAACAAAAAAGATGAGGACAAATATCCGCCAAATGTAAATAATATAGATAATGTTCTTAGCAGTATTTCGCCCGTTGCTACGTTCTGAGTTCAAATTTCACCGAGGTCGACTTTGCCTTTTGCCCTTTCGGGGCCAATATAATCGACTAGTCCTTTCCTCGAATATTTCAGATTTTGTGTCTATTGTAGAAAGGATTATTAAGAGTCTTACCCAATACTTTTTGTAAAGCATTGTATTATATGTCGTAGTCAGTGGCGCCATCCTTCCTCTTCAAATCAAACACACACACACAGATAGATAGTCTCTCACACACACACACACACACACACACACACACACACACATATATATATATCAGATTCCATGTATCTTCAGGCAATCTTTCTGGCTCAGATTATAACTTTGGATGTATTTCAAATGCAAGATGCAAAACAAAATATATCAAAGAAACGAAAAGTTACAAAGCCAAGATCACCGTCTTCTTTGACTGAAGAATAAAATTCATTATTATTGTAGCTGCTGCGGAAGAGTATAATAGAAACAAAGCCATAACATTGTAGTGTGTTTTCCAAAACTCTACTCCGAGTATCGTCAGTGAAATACTATTATATAATAGGAGGTCCTTTGTTATCGGATATACATGTGGAAATCTGTAATTATCCGTAGAGTAAAAAGTATTTAGTACGAGAAGTGGGATTGGAGTAGGATTGTCTTTGCTTGTCCCTTCTAAGTTTAGCCCCCTGTGAGCAATAAAGAAATAAATGTTTATCTGTTGTTAAAATAATAACGTACACACTTACATTTTCTAGTTCCCGGCTTGTGTCACCCAAACTATATACGGGCATGTGATTGACCGCCTACGTTTGTAAGTGTCTATGGGAGGTCGGGGTGAAGCGTCGTGTTCGCGCCTGTATTTCAAATAAAAATACATTGAGAAACGATAAATTTTGCAATGTTAAGGCTGACGAAATCACTTGAAGAATTATTTGCTTTCTGTTGCAAACAAGTTTTGTGTTATAGGAAAAAGTAAAATTTATTTAGTAAAACTTTTACTATACGAAAATATTTTTATTCGAGATCTTTGCAGGAAAATTTTATTCTGTCGGGGAAGAAAAATACGATTAATATTTTTAGAGCAAATATGTTCTATGAAGACATTTGTTTCGATATATCGATTTCATAATTATTAGATATATAGCAGAAAAACAAACTCCTATTTTATATATATTATATATATATATATATATATATATATATCTGGCAGGAGTGGCAACAAAAGAAAGAAAGAGACCTCGATATTATGCAAATAGAGAAATGTATCTGTAAAAATATGTGACACTTATTCAGTACCCCACCTCCCAGAGACACTTACAAACGTAAGCGGTCAATCACATGCCCATATATAGTTTTGGTGACACTTATTCAGTATCATGGCTACTGAATAAGTGTCACACATTTTTACAGATATATATATATATATATTGATTAGATATACCTTCTTTTCCCATAGAATAATAACTATTGAATTTTATAGTAGGTTTTTTAACTGCTTATATTATTTTACCGGATATAACTTTCTATGTGTATTCCAAAAAATAAGGTTATCCTGAAATAGGAGTTGCGGTTCTATTGGTAAAATCCCAAATTTGTAATTATATATATATATATATATATATATATATATATAT
>NC_068996.1:6688706-6689533 GCF_001194135.2 Octopus bimaculoides | reverse complement strand
ATATATATATATATATATATATATATATATATAAATGAATATAGTGTAACGCTTACCTCTCACCTGCCTGTAGCCATACTGATGTTTCCTTTCCAAAAATCTCAGACGTTCATATTGTTGTCATATCGACTCCACTACTTATTCTGGTCAGGTACCTTTTTCATATATAAATATATTATATTCAACGTGATCGGAATCTGTACCTAGACCCCCGTGAGAATCGATTCCTGTCAATTCCCAATACCAATAATCGTTCCCGTTATAAATCATTTTAATCACAATTTCCTGTTTCCGAATCAAAAGCACTGTCAGACAGACCATCGAATGGGGGTGGGGGTGGGCTGTTGGAGGTTGGAACACCCCCTCCTTACCCCCGACGAAATAATCAAAATCAAAATAAAAAGAAATTCAAAACCAATTTAACCCCAAAAATGTATAAGGTAACTTATTGAAATAATAACACTGCTACTACTACTACTACTACTACTACTACTACTACTACTATCATCACTACCACTTTTAATGATAATAATAATGATATTGGTAACGATGAGATAATAATAATAATTCTCTTGAAAGCCTGTGATTTAATCAAGACTGTACTTTGAAATATAATCTAAATGAACTTGGAAGCTGTTACTTATTTTCTTTCTTTTAATATGTTTGACAGATATGATGTCCTTTGTAGTTTTTGGACATAAAAGAAGAACTAAAATGATAACAATTATTCATCTCGCTCTCTCTCTTCTCTCTCTCTCTCTCTCTCTCTTCTCTCTCTTCTCTCTCTCTCTCTCTTCTCTCTCTCTCTCTTCTCTCTCTCTCTCTCT
>NC_068996.1:6687324-6688249 GCF_001194135.2 Octopus bimaculoides | reverse complement strand
CTCTCTTCTGTCTCTCTCTCTCTTCTCTCTCTTCTGTCTCTCTCTCTCTTCTCTCTCTTCTGTCTCTCTCTCTCTTCTCTCTCTTCTGTCTCTCTCTTCTGTCTCTTTCTTCTGTCTTTCTCTTCTCTCTCTCTCTCTCTCTCTCTATCTATCTATACATGCAAACACACACACACACACACACACACACACACTCAAATACGATTTATGCTGTCCCACCGACCCCAATGTTCACTCACAGTTATTTACCAATTCAGATTATTTTCGTTTCTTTTCGTTTCACTTCATTTCAGCTACATATGTACTTATAAGTCAAATCAATAAATCTCTCTATGTAGATAACTATTTAAACCAAATGACAAAACTATATAAAATTGAATAAATAACTTGCCCAGCATAGCTACAGGCTTTGGTCTGGAGCACGAAAAGGATAAAAGCCATAGATATACAGTAACTATGGTATGTC
The DNA here is from genome assembly GCF_001194135.2 of Octopus bimaculoides. Classification (NCBI taxonomy): domain Eukaryota; kingdom Metazoa; phylum Mollusca; class Cephalopoda; order Octopoda; family Octopodidae; genus Octopus; species Octopus bimaculoides. The sequence goes on along the minus strand of NC_068996.1, from coordinate 6,687,783 downwards.
ACTAAAGTTTAATTATCTATCGATATATCTCGTGATGCTTAAATTTATAAATCTTCATGACAAGTTTTCATTCTGTTAAACATCTCAATCGTGCCCACGATTTGAACACACATATGCAGAATAATATAGATCTTCTCACCGCTTCCCTATATTTCTCTCTAATTTTGGCTCCTCATTCCCCGAGATAACCACTACTTTGTTATCTCCCCTTCTTCCTAGCTCTACTGAGTGACCCCTCTGTCGGTCATTCGCCCTGATAGATCGCTAGCCACCAAACCTTTTTTCTATTTTCTCTACCTGTTAATTTCTCTGTTCCTTTCTGTCGAAGAGCGTAGGCTCGAAACATAGAAGACTTTCTCACTTCCCGAGCGTTAAATAAATACATCTGTCAGTCGTTTAGATACTCGTCTTCGTCTTTTGCTTTTTGTAAATTCTCACTATATATATATATATATATAT
>NC_068996.1:6686311-6686869 GCF_001194135.2 Octopus bimaculoides | reverse complement strand
TGAAAGAAGAGGACAACAATAAGAACAATAATAATAATAATAATAGTAATAATAATAATGATAATGATAATAACAATAATAATAATAATAATAATAATAATAATGGTGAGAAGCATGAAGATGATGATAATGAGAATAACTGTAATAGTATCATTAATATTAATGATAATAATAATAATAGTAATAGTAGTAGTAGTAGTAGTAGTAGTAGTAGTAGAAGTAGTAGTAGTGGTGGTGGTGGTGGTGGTGTGAATAATAATGACGGTGGTGATGATAGTAACAACTGTAATATGGAAATGATGTGAGAGCTGTTGTTGGCCTATTGTTGTAGCATCGATGATATCTTCAACCTTTTGACCTTTGCTGCTGACAGCGATGACCTCTTGACCTCATCATTATAAGAAGGAACTGTTTCAAGATATTGGAAATATTCCTTACTTTTTATATCCTGTTGCTTTATACTCTGGCTGTACATATTTTTTTTAAAAAGCAATATAAAAACGTAACATACTCACACCCCACCGTGCATACATTTACGCTCGCATACAAGCATATATA
>NC_068996.1:6679939-6686211 GCF_001194135.2 Octopus bimaculoides | reverse complement strand
AAATAATGTACATAATTCCTCATCTCTTAAATATAGAACTGAACTAAATAGTTTATGTAGATTCACAAATTTATTGCAACAGTCCTTCATTTTTTCTAAACCCTGTAAAAAAAAAACTCAGAAGGTTGGGTCTCCAACCTGTCCTTTCACGACAACCTTAAAGCCAGGGATTTTTCAGCACCTCATCATATGTACTTCCAGCTGTAATGAGATACAAAGCTGTGATTTTCAGATTAGTAGAGCTCTGCCTTAATCTCACAACCACTTACAATTTCTTTATATTAATTTGTCTCTTAAATTTACTTCCTTCATAGGCCATGAAAGATTTCATATTGAAACTCAACAGGTCTCGGTCCAGGTAAGTTTAATTATACTTATATTACTTTTGTAAAGTGGAGGCACAATGGCCCAGTGGTTAGAGCAGCGGACTCACAGTCATAGGATTGCGGTTTCGATTCTCAGACTGGGCGTTGTGAGTGTTTATTGAGCGAAAACACCTAAAGCTCCATGAGGCTCCGGCAGGGGATGGTGGCGAACCCTGCTGTACTCTTTCACCACAACTTTCTCTCACTCTTACTTCCTGTTTCTGTTGTGCCTGTAATTCAAAGGGTCAGCCTTGTCACACTCCGTGTCACGCTGAATATCCCCGAGAAGTATGTTAAGGGTACACGTGTCTGTGGAGTGCTCAGCCACTTGCACGTTAATTTCACGAGTAGGCTGTTCCGTTGATCGGATCAACTGGAACCCTCGACATCGTAAACGACGGAGTGCCAACAAACTTTTGTAAAGATATTTGTTTGCTTTATATTGTTATTCTTCTCCAGTTTTCAGTCATTGGGCTGCAGCCATACTGGAGCACTGTCTTCAAAGTTTTTTTTTTCTTTAATTAATCATATTGTTTCTTGTACTTGTTTCTGTTTTATTATTTTTTTTTATTGATTATTATTTTATTGAATTACCTTTGGAAACACCAGTTTACACATAAACACCGAAACATATATACCAACATATATATATACACAAGATGCATAAATATACAACAAACCCATACACATGCATAAAGCTCTTTCATACAGTTTCTTTCTGCTAGCTTTCACTCACAAATATTGGTCAACCTGATACTACAGAAGAACACACTTTCCTAAGATGCCATATTTTGGGATCAAAGCCAGAGCTACATGGTTGCCAAGTGAACTTCACTACACAGTTATGAATGTTTATTATTTTACTTATTTTTGTTGTTCTTTATCCTAAATTCTGATGTGTTTTGATTGACTTTATAAAATTGGCTTCAGGTCACACACACACACACACTCTCACACACACACTCTCTCTCACACACACACACACACACACACACACACACACACAAACACACATATATATACAGACGAACAGACATATATGTATATGGATCTGGGGTACCTTAGCCATCCAAGTGAGTTACATTGTAGACAATAGCACTGCATGTGGCAGCAGCACAGTATCCAGGGGTCATGACCTGGATGTGCATGACCCATCTTAGAATATAAGGAGTTAAGAGCCTAAAACACTTGCTTAAGGGGAGAAGAGGGGGCTTCTGAAGATTTTCTGCTGTACAGCTCTCTCTAGAGTTTCTTACTGCTCACACCAACTTGTGTCTGTTCACTTGCCATCAATTATATTGTTCTTAAAGGTTTATAGGGATTTGTTTCTTTAAAATAATCATTAAACATATATCAATTAAATATCACCGTTTGTTATATTTGTAGCTCTGTTGAAGCAGTATTTGCTGAAATAGATGATGACTGCTCACGAGGAAAACTAAACCTGCGCCATCTAGGTAACACATTTACACGAAGACATGCTGATCTCTTCAAACCTAAAGATACCCGAACAGAAACACCAAATTCCCCTGCCAGGTATCTATTATTTTAGTTCTTTTTCTTTCTTGGATTATTAGGTATCTTGTTCAGTCAGCTACCTTTTTATCCATACCTCTAATCTGTACCCTTATCCCGTTCTCTTCCATCCAATATTTTGTTCATATTCTGGCAACCTCATTTTCTATTTCAAGTTTTAATAATATAACAATTATTGACTGAAGACTCTGGAGGGGAATTAGCAAATGTTATGGCCATAATGAAAAATACTAATGCTGAAAATGATATGATGGAGACAAGATAATTGGTCATGTTAAGTTTGTTGTTTGAATATCCTTTGTATAATAAAGTGGCTCTCAGAAACTTATTGTATCATCATCATCATCATCATCGTTTAACGTCCGCTTTCCATGCTAGCATGGGTTGGACGATTTGACTGAGGACTGGTGCAACCGGATGGCTACACCAGCCTCCAATCTGATTTGGCAGAGTTTCTACAGCTGGATGCCCTTCCTAACGCCAACCACTCAGAGAGTGTAGTGGGTGCTTATATATTTTATATATCAAATATTGTATATTTTCTTGATATATTTACTATGTATCCTACCTATATATAGCTAGGAACATAAATTGATGTGCAGTTAAGGTACCCAACAATCAGCCCAAAGATCAAGGGTTCATATCCTGACAATGTATTGTCTGTCATCAGGACATTTAACTGTCAATTAACTGAGTCTACTTAGCTGTAAATAGGCACCACCAAACAGCAGATGACACTTTTCTGAGTATTGTGAGTATTGTTAAAAAACAACTTGTAATACCAAATTTTATTTATCCTGTGTCTCTATGACCCTTTGAGTCACAGGTCTTGTCAATTGCCGTACATCAGATAGCTCATCATCATTTAACGTCCATTGTCCATGCTGGCATGGGTTGGACAGTTTGACCAGAGCTGATAAGCTGAGGAGCCACACCATGGTTTCCACTGCTGGATGCCCTTCCTAACACCAAACACTTTACAAAGTGTGCTGGGTGCTTTCATGTAGCGCCACACAGGCACTTCTACATTGCATCACACAGGTGCTTCTACATAGTACTGCACAGGTGCTTTTGCATGGCACTGGAACAGGACTCTTGTAGGTCAATCCTCACCATGAGGGGGACTGGTCTTAACACATCTGTGGCAGAGTACGGGTCTTCTTGAGTACAGCAAGGCACCAAGCTATCAGATAGAATATCAGATATATAATTGCTAAATATTCTGTCAATATGATGTCTGTACTATATCCTTGTTATCAGATATTTATTCAATATTCTGATATTTATTCAATATTCTGATATTTATTCAATATTCTGATATTTATTCAATATTCTGATATTTATTCAATATTCTGATATTTATTCAATATTCTGATATTTATTCAATATTCTGATATTTATTCAATATTCTGATATTTATTCAATATTCTGATATTTATTCAATATTCTGATATTTATTCAATATTCTGATATTTATTCAATATTCTGATATTTACACTATTTTAAGCTTCTCAACATTTTTAATTAAAGTTGTTTTATTAATTATTTGCATAATATTTGATGTTGTTATTTTCTCTATTCCACTATAGATCACGAAGAAAAAAAAGTCCCCAATTAGATAATTCAGCAGTTGCTATGGTAACTATTACAGAAATTTTATCTTTTATATTAATCACATTTTTAAAGTCTTTTTTTAAAATGTTTTCTGTCTTCTATATTAGTTGTTTGCTTTTTTTTCCTAACATGAAAAAAACGAAATATCTTAACAAGCCATATCAATTCCCATAGGACCATTCTCATTAAAGTTGAACCAAAACAGGTTTTTAAAAATGTTTTAGAATGTCCTGAAGAATTACTCTATACCTGCAAAGGTGTTTTGAAATGGTTCATCTTTGACCAGATATTGATATCCATTTTTGTCACACACGTCACAGCAGTGTGAGTTGTGACCACAGACATTGTTGTCCAGAAAACTCATTAGCATTTTCTGAAATTCCAAGGTCAATGTAAATAAACACCATGAGACTTTCTATACTGCTCTGAAAAAATTCAGAGGAATTTGCTGTTAATATTTTTAAACGAGAAAAGTTATTATTTTGTGTGTAGTGTCACATACATCCCATTTTTTTGATCTTTTCAAAAGAACTTTTTCCTTGCCTGGGTGGTAAAACTTTGCTGTAAATCAATACATCATCATCATGATCATTTAACATCCATTGTCCATGCTGGCATGGGTTGGATGGATTGGCCAGTGTTAGCAAGCTGGGGAGCTGCACCAGACTCCAGTTTGATTTTGTATGGTTTCTACAGCTGGATGCCCTCCCTAACGCCAACCACTTTACAGAGTGTGTTGGGTGCTTTTACATGGCACCACACAGGCACTTTTATGTGGCAGAATATGCTTCTGCTGCAGAATATGAGTCATCTTGAATACAGCAAGGCACCAGGCATCTCAGTCCTTTGCCGTCTTGCCTGAAAGATTCAGCATCCTGAGGCCGTTCTTCACTACTTCATCCTATATCTTCCTGGGTCTCCCACTTGCACAATCTGTGTGTATGTGAAACTGTCATGTACATCACACAAGAATGGCTCTATGTAATATTATTTAGAGAAACATGAGACCTGGGTATTGCTGTTGTAAATTATTCTTAGACCAGTCAAATATTTGGGTGGGGTGATATACATTGCCTAAACAAAATACGAAATATTACACTTATGAAACAATTTTATGTCAAAAAATTTAACTTCTCTTTAAAATAATTTAGAGGGCATATTAATCCTACCCATGCATGCATTGACGACTGACATTAAATGATGATGATGGGATGACAACCTGAAAAATTATGATTCCAACCTATTTGAATCTCATTCATATGTGGTACAATCTTCTCTATTGAATTCATCCATATTTTAGTTCAAGAGCTATTTGACAGATCAAACTGTTGCAACATGTACAGACAAGTCTCTCTTCAACTAACATTCCAATAACTACTTTTCTAACATATATTTGAACATTCATTTACTGTGCATCTCAACTGGTGTTGTTCTCAGTAACAGTTTGTTGCTGTTACATCTCTTTAATATATGTGGTTGTTAACAAAGAAAAAAATAAATCAAAGAGTCTGAGACCAATTTTTGGGCACAGCACAATTAAGAAGAGATTAATATGTTGTAATTAATTCTCAAATGGTATGTAAAAAGATAGTTTCGGCACATGACGATGTCATAAGAGAGGTTATCTGTTGGCTGTTTTCATATAAGTAGCTTAGCTTGTAGCCAAATTAACCCTTTAACTGTGAAATAAAATTTCATGGTTATTCAAGTAATGATGTTAAATATCTATCAAAAAATTAGAATTGGTATTTTCTGCAAGTCATGCCTCAATAAACTTGGCAAACCTTAACAAAAAAATAGTTTCAAACATGACATTCTTCAATTTCATTACTCTTAAAGCTTTTAGCAGTTAAGGGTGGTGAATTCTTGAGTATATCTGATTTCCACAGTCAAATGATTAATGTGTGTGTGTGTGTGTGATTTTTGTGTACATGCTTCTACTAAAACTATTATTAATAATAATAGGCATCAGCTAATATTCTGCTCAATACCACAAATTTGCTTGCCAGTTGCTCAACTTTAACCAGTTGGGCATGTCCCTTAGTGGCTCACAATATGTGCATCTCTGATCACAAGCAGGAGTAGTCGGGGAGCATCATAGCTATGTGCTGAGAGGGATTCTTTGGGGTTTGAATAATTCACCTCTGGAAACATGGTTGTTTCACTCATCATCTTTAAACAAACCTTATTCAGGGTCCTTTTGAGCAGGCTGGACTACTGGCCCCCACCTGCAAGCACTGTTTATTCTGATATGAGGTCACCATGTCATGCACATATGGCTGGTGTAGCTTTATCTGTAGTCATGATGGGTATATTGGGCTTTGCATATTTGTACCCCAGTGTCACTCTGATGATATGCACTGCTTTCTCACTCAATAATAATAATATTTTTCTTTTCAGAATGCTGAATGGAAAAGTATGTTTGGTTCCAGTGATACAGAAAAATCATTGTCAAGTTCTCCAAAGTCTAAGGCAAACATCAAATGGGATAGTGGTTCAGAACGCAGAGCTTCTTTAACAAATCCTGCTCTCGCATCAAATTTTTTTTCACAGACTTCAACTGAAGGAAACAGTCTGCGAGGGTCAATTCCTGAAAAACCATTTATTCAGAGTACGTATGAATTTATTGTTATTCGTTAATGTAATTGGATCATGCCTTCAACTTAGTTAATCTGCAATTTAAATTATTGCTTCTCTCTCTCTCTCTCTCTCTCTCTCTCTCTCTCTCTCTCTCTCTCTCTCTCTCTCTCTCTCTCT
>NC_068996.1:6679087-6679899 GCF_001194135.2 Octopus bimaculoides | reverse complement strand
CTCTCTCTCTCTCTCTCTCTCTCTCTCTCTCTCTCTCTCTCTCTCAACCAACCAACCAATACAGAGGAACATAATTCAGAATTCCATGCAGTTGAGATCTAGGATATCCCATCAATAAGGTTATTTTGTGGAGGGTATATTAGCCATAAAAAGACAAGAGATATGGGAGGAGAATTTATTTGTTTGTTGGGGGAGGCTGTGAAATGGCTGTAATCCTAAAGATGAGTGGTTAAATATATTCACCTCTCATACCTTCTAAAAAGCTCTGGTGCTGGTGCCACATAAAAAGCACCCAGTACTCTCTGTAAAGTGGTTGGAGTAAGAAAGGGTATCCAGCTGTAGAGGCCAAGCCAAAACAGACAATGGAATCTGGTGTAGCCCCTGGCCTTGCCAGCTCCTGTCATACCAGCATGGATGTTGAATGATAATATATACATATACAGGGGTTGGGCAAAATAATGGAAACACCTTAAAATTTCAAACAAATTTATTTTTAATATAGGGCAGGACTGTCTTTGGCAGTAATTACAAGTTGAATTCTACGAGATATGGACTCATACAAAGTTTGAATTGTTTCCACAGGAATTTTTGTCCATTCTTCAGCTAAAACAGTCTCCAGTTCTTGTAGTGATGATGGTGGAGGATATCAACTCCTTACTTGTTTTTCTAAAATGCACCATAAATGTTCAATAATATTGAGATCTGGGGACTGTGATGGCCAGATAAAATGTTCAGCTTCACTAGAATGTTCTTTGTGTCATTCAGTAACAACTTTAGCTGTGTGAATTGGTGCATTATCATCCTGAAAGATT
>NC_068996.1:6658411-6678067 GCF_001194135.2 Octopus bimaculoides | reverse complement strand
ATAGATAGATAGATAGATAGATAGATAGATAGATAGATAGATAGATAGATAGATAGATAGATAGATAGATAGATAGAGAGAGAGAGAGAGAGAAAGAGAAAGATGATGATGTCTAAACATCAGTTATCTTATGGTAGTGAAAATGTTGAACATTTATGATTAAAAGCTTTGACAAATATGAAAATAGAATAATTTTGAAACCAAGATTTTACTTTTTATTGTTATAAACTTGTTTGAACAGTTTCTTTGCATTTGCCATTTACTTTTAGCACGTTATGCACCTTGCAAACAAGACTTAAGAAATTTGGTAAATCGCAGAAGAGAGCAATATGAAGCTGACATCCGCACTAAAGATATTTTGGAAGGCGTTGGGCTTGACCAGATTTTTCCTCCACAGAACTGGAAACCTAAAGGTCAACTTGTTGCTCACATGCAAGAACACAAGTCAGTTGTCAATAGGTAAGTTTTAGAAATATCCAGGGAATGTTAGCATCATGACTTGATTCAAATGTTGCAGATAGAATAAGGTTTTTTTTTTTCAGTATTATATAATGGAAATTAGTAAGGTTCTAAGTCTGCAAATGGATATATGTTTGTGCATGTGTGTACATGTTATCAGCATCATTTTATATGTTTTCCATGAATGTGTTATCATGATTGAGGTCAGTTCTTAACCAGAATTCCTGCCTTCCAAGACCTGTCAGAGGACCAAGTGCTTCTTGAGCCATCATGAAGGGCAGTAACTTTGAATAAGAACTGATGCAGACCTTAATGACAACAAATCCATGGCATCATGGAAAACTGGACACAGACATACGTACGTACATAAATACATGCATACATGTGTGTATGTGTGTATATTATGTATGTATGTATATATGTATGTGCATGTTTGTGTGTGTGAACAAAACCACTAGAAACTAGAGACCCTTAAACTAGTATTGACCAGAATTAAAATCCCAATGAAGAACAACCTTGCAATGTCAAATCTATGATATAATAACAACAGAACCACCACAAACCAAGAAACTAAGAACCTCTAAGCAAGTTCAACCCTATGTGAACTAGATTTCAATGAAGGACAACATAAAGCCACAAGAACACAAGATACAAAAAGTTCAGTCACCAAGCATATCTAATGCATACATCCATCTTCAGTTACCGAATATATACTGTTTTTGTGGGTGTGTGACTTTAATGAAGTAAGATTGTTGAGTTTGAAGAGTACAAAGGATCACAAGTGTGGAATGTAACAGTTCAACTAAACGTGTATAAATATATGTATATCACAATTAACTAGAATTGGGAAATGTCCATTCACTATGTTGCAACATCTATGAATTTGACATGTTCTTCAGGCAGTGATTCAAGTAGAAATTAGTTACTGTTGATTAGGAACATATAAAAATATGCTTTAGCATTAATCACTGACTGGTTGTTGAAACTTAATTCACCTTCATCAAGCTGGATTATCAAGATAATGTTGGAGCCCCATCTTAACAAAACAAAATGAAATGTACTCTTTTACATGAAATGTTTGACCCTCTGATTCTTTGGAAGGCTACCCAATGTAATTGGTACTCTGATAACTTCTATGGTATTGGTAAATAAATGGCATTATAATAATGTTAATGATATGGTATCAGAGTCATGATTAAATACCATCAGAGTGGTAGCTATTGCTTAGCTCCAGTTAAACCTTTATTTAGAAGAGCTAAGATCAGAGTTATTCCAGCCATAACCACCCTGTCTTTTTGTACATATTGTCCAACATAGATGCCTTTACTTAAGATATAATTTAAAGACTGTCCAACTGTTATAGACCAAGCAATCATGTTGTCTCCTTCAGTATTGTTGTTAATATAAAATCCTTATTTTATTACCATTTTATCATTAAGCTATTCTTTTATTTTTAAGGATTGCTGTGTGTACAGACCATTCCATGTTTGCTACCTGTTCCAATGATGGAACTATGAAGTTATGGGACTGCGGCCAGTTGGAGGGTAAAAGCGTCGCTAACCGGTCAAAGTTTACTTACAGCAAGCAAGGTAACAAACAGTTTCTTATCAGTGGTGTTTGGTGATTGTGGTAAAGAGTGTGCTGCTGTGCTTCAGTTTACTACTACGATAGTGGCTGTGTGGTAAGTAGCCTGCTTACCAGCCACATGGTTCTGGGTTCAGTCCCACTGCATGGCACCTTGCATAAATGTCTTCTGCTATAGCTTCTGGTCGACCAAAGCCTTGTGAGTGGATTTGGTAGATGGAAACTGAGAGAAGTCCGTTGTATATGTTTATATATATGTATGTATGTGTGTATTGTGTGTCTGTGTTTGTCCCCCCAACATCGCTTGACAACCGATGCTGGTGTATTTACGTCCCCGTAACTTAGCGGTTCGGCAAAAGAGACAGATAGAATAAGTACTAGGCTTACAAAGAATAAGTCCCGGGGTCGATTTGCTCGACTAAAGGTGGTGCTCCAGCACGGCCGCAGTCAAATGACTGAAACAGAGTATACAAGCTTGAGCATATTTCTAGACTTAATCTTTGTTTTTGAATGTACATTATTAGATTTCAAAACAAATTATGTCTTGATTATACCACAATGATACTGCAAGAACAGAACTTCTTATTAAGAAAATTTACCATCTTTAATGATTGGTACAACATTCACCTAGCACACCCAGAAAGTGTACCCATGTTTGTTGTTTTTTTTGTCTTCACTTTAGTGAAGCAGATCCAAGAAACATTTCTTTTGTTAATAGTTTGGAGCTACAGACAGAAAATTTGGGGAAAAAGTCTTTTAAAATTTCTTATTTCTTTCTTTTCCATCTTTGCTTTCATTTTGGTGATCAATTTCCCTTCAGTGAGTCATTTTCGGTTGAGAATATTGAGGGAGAAAGCTATTATCTTTTTTGATAGACAAATCAAAGCAGGAAGGATGACAGTAATATCTTAAGCACAAAACGTTAGTCTTCTTGGAGAAATCAAGGAATTCTGTTGACCAACTGAGTATTTGGATTTATTATTTCTGATGAAAAGTATTAAATTTGTAGCCTTCTTGTTGTTACTAAGCTTTCTCCTGAAGATATAAAGAAAAAAAAAACTTCTGCTTTTGTTAGCTTTGAGTTGTTGTTTGGTCATATGTCCGCTATATTTGCAAATATATGTAATCAAAGCATTCCAGCTGTCTTTTTAGGGACAATATAGAACTGTATTACCTAATATGTCCTTCCCATACTAAGTTAGCAGGTTTGATTTGAGGGAGATTTTGGCTGCTTTTTCTAACAGATTGAATGGTTATGTAAAGGTATTTTCTTTGCCGCATGGGACATTCAGTATATATATGTGTGTGTATTAGTTCCTTTTTTCTGAACCAACAATGGTCACTTTCGTCAACACATTCTAAATTAAACAAATATTAAATTTACTTAAATAATTAAAAGAAATACAGGGTCCCTGTACCATTTATATAAATGAAACAAGTTTATTAATACTATACTGTGCAAGGTGCAATAAACTAGTCTGGCAGTCATGGAATTTGAAGTTTTTATTCATAAATGAGTGTAGATTATAAGAGATTCCAGACCATCAGTGTCTGGAAAGTTGGTATTGCACCTGTATTATACCTTAGCTTCATTATTTCCAAATGGTACAGCTATTGGTTAAAAAGTTTATTTCATAGTGTGTCATTCTGGATTTGATCCCTCTATATGGCAATTTGGGCTAATGCCTTATACTATAGCATTGGGTGGACCAAAGCCTTGTGAATGAAATTTGGTTGGCAGGAACTGTGTGAAAGTCTGTCAGAGTAACTTTCCCTGTCCTTGACTAGTGTACCCAATCTGTCAGCTGGTTTAACACCAGCATCTGGCTTTTGGGTGCTTTTAGTGAAGTCCACTATGTGGCAAGTATTTGGGTCAGTCCTCTGGTCTGAGAACAAGCTCCTCCCTTCCTTATACCAGTCTTTGATGTCATGAGTGCTATCCTTTTCCTTCTAGTTAATTGATTAAAAAAGTTTTTTTTTAAATCTTCCAGTTATGAAAGAGGTTAGACTGCGATGGTATGATGACATATTAGAGTCAATTTAGTATGGATTGAAGAAGGGTTACTGATGCAATTGATTTTTCTATTGTTATTGTTATTCTGTAAAAAGTACAGAATAACAGGTATAGTATGTTTCATTTGAATATAGCAATGTAACCAGAAAGCTGGAGATCAAAAATATCCCTGACTGTGTTACTCAGGTGATATATTCAAATACAGCCAGAATCATTTTTCATATAGAATAGTGTGTGTATGTATTGTGTAAACATAACACATTATCATTTAAAACTCCATTATTTCAAGCTTGCACAGCTGCCAATAATGACTTGATTCAATATTGTATTACCTTCTCTGCCATGCTACATCTTCATATCTGACCTCAGCACTTTCATTTCCACATATTTTCTTAAATCTTCTTTGATCACAAGTACCCTCCTCTGACAGTGCAGGGTGTTTTTTTTTTTTCACCCAGCAAACCTCAGTTATTCACATCACACCTCCTCTTAACTGCACTTTTTATTTGACTTTTACATCATCCTCATCATTTAACGTCCGTTTTCCATGCTAGCATGGGTTGGACGATTTGACTGAGGACTGGTGAAACCGGATGGCTACACCAGGCTCTAATCTGATCTGGCAGAGTTTCTACAGTTGGATGCCCTTCCTAACGCCAACCATTTTGAGAGTGTAGTGGGTGCTTTTACGTGTCACCCGCATGAAGGCCAGTCAGGCGGTACTGGCAACGGCCACGCTCAAAATGGTGTCTTTTATGTGCCACCTGCACAAGAGCCAGTCCAGGGGAACTGGTAATGATCTCGCTCGAAAATCCTTATACATGTCACGGGCACAAGTGTCAGAAAGGTGACGCTAGGCACAGGTGCTATCCCGATTTCGCTTTCGCTTGCCCCAATAAGCCTTCGCAAGCTGAGTTTAGTGTCCAATGAAGGAGACGACGTTGGCATGGGTGCCAGTTTTCGAATTTAGTTCAACTTCGATTTCACTTGCCTCAACAAGGCTTCGCAAGCGGAGTTTAGTGTCCAATGTAGGAAAGGTACGCATAAGTGGGCTGGCTACACCACTGGCAGAGGCCTTGGATTTTGGTCTCACTTGGCTTGCCAGGTCTTCTCACGCACTGCATATTTCCAAAGGTCTCAGACTTTTTTTTTTTTCACATATTATATTAAAATTGTAAACATTGATTGAAAGCATTGCTTTTTATTCCATCTGATAATCAAATTAACTAATTTCATTCTAATTTTGAAATCATATTTCAGGTGGCCACATTCAGCATATGGCTTTCTGTAAAGGTACAGACATGTTGGCATCAGCGTCTGACAATGGTTCAATTCAAGTCTTCAAGTAAGTTCAGAAGATTTTTCCTTTCGCTTAGAATTTATATTACATGATTTGGTAATGATTGTGACTACACCAATCCTTGATCCTTAGTAATATATAACTGAAAGCTGTTGTCAATTTCATCTCTTGTTCTGATACTGTCAAATCAAATTCTGCTCAGTCACCCAGACATAGAATTATTTTTATTCAAGTTTATTTTCAGCTCTTTGCATATGGCTTACACCATTCTCACAAGTTTTCTTAATGACCATCACACTACTTGTCAAATACCTTCTCTAGGTCAATAAATGTTAGGTATAGTGAGGTACAATGACTTTTATCTAAGGACTTCTAAAAGTTGTCTTATGAGGAAGAGGGTATGAGCAATACTTACTCCTGGCAATGAGTGTTAGGTATAATGACTTACTCTTGGCTAAGAACTTCTAAATTTGTCTTATGAGGAAGAGGGCATTGGTGGTACTTATTCCTGTCACAAACCCAAACTGAAACTCATCTAAACTAATTTTCCTCTCAATCAGTTGTGCTATGACTTTTTCTGTCATTTTCATGATCAGATTCTTCAATTTAATGCTTCTATAGCTGTTTCTTTCTAGTATAAATAAATAATGATATGCCCTGTCTCACTCTAGTATTGCCATCTGCTAGTCCCTGACCTGGATGTTCCACCCACACATAACAAGAAGACTTTTCCCTTACCCTTCCCCCAACAAACCAATTTACATCTCTTTCTCACATTTCCTCCTTCATTCATTATGCCTTGCTCTCACCCCTTGCCTAGCTCTCACTCTCCAATCCTGTCCTCACACCCCTGTTCCTCTGTATCATTGCTACCCAGTAGCCCAAATCTATATATACCCAGGTCTTTAGCCACTTACACTCTTTAATTGCACTCTCTTTGCAATATCCTGTCACTTATATTACGGCATTTGAACCTCAAGGGTATGCCCTGGCACTTGCCACCATCTACATCTCTCTCTTCCTTTACTCAACCATCTCATTTATACTCTGATCCCTCCCTGTTCCTTGTGAGTATGCTCAGCATTTTACCACCATCTCTATCCTGCTGTCTCCCACTCTCTCTCCTTCTCCTGCACTTCCCTCAGGTTGGGAAACCATGTATTTTCTTTGTGGTAGCACACCTTTTTCTGTCTTCATTCCTGATCTTTCTCTCTCTGGCCAGGTAACTTTGTACTTCCTCTACAGCAATACACCTATATCTGTCTCACTATAGCCTTTTCATCATCACCTTCTCCAATGCCTCTTCCCCTCTTAAAAGTTATTGTCTTGCAAGTACTTGGTGACCCTGTCAGTGCAGGTGCCACTTAAAAGCACCCAGTCCACACTGTAAAGTGGTTGGTGTTCAGAAGGGCATCCAGCTGTAAAAATCCTGCCAAAACCGACCTCACCTGTGCCACATAAAAAAGCACTAAGTCCATTCTGCTGAGTGGTTGGTGTTAGGAAGGGCATCCAGCTGTAAAAATCCTGCCAAAACAATCACAGCTCTTGTGGCACTGTCCCACCCTAGCATGGAACACTGACATTAAATGATGATGGTGGTGGCAGTAGCGGCAGCTGTTGTTGTTGTTGTTGTTGTTGCCACTCATTCATCATGACACCACAGTATGTTACCTGACTAATTATGCAAGTGACCTACACTTGTCCTACTTCACAAGCATTTTCAGCAGCTCAGCAACACTCCTGGACAGTCTGGTTGCTTTCCCTAACTTCATATGCTTAACTCTTAACCATTTACAATGGCCATATCCCGTCCAAATATTCTATTTGTTTTTATATTCAAACTGGACTGTATCAAACTCTCTCATTCATTAAATGTCACATATCAAAGAAGGTTTCGAATAATGACAGTGTAGCAACGTCAATGGTGGTGCCCCAGCATGACTGTGGCTTTTGAGATGAAACTGACCGGTTAAAGAGTTACACACACACACACACACACACACAAACAATTAAATATCCTGTTTTATTTAAATGTTTAGGTTAGAATCAGGAAAAGTGAGTGCTGCTATAACTCACAACGTTGATGTTTCCAAATATGGTCATGTTGTTGATATGAACTTTTTTGATTCTGGTAAGTATTTTATTTACTTTTCAATATGGTGATTGCTATATTACTTAAGTGATTTCATGTGTTCTTGCATGCTTTACTGAGACTTCATCCTAGCGTTGCTATTGTTGTTATATCTCAGATAATACCACCACTGTTAGTACTGATAATACTCTGTAAAATAACGTTAAATTTACCAGAATCATTGACTAAATATATTTTGATGTGCTCATTAAAATTCTTTACCTTGTCTTCAATTTTGATATGTTAGACAACTTTCAAATTGTTGTTGACTATGGCAAATGAGCTGATAGATCATCCAGGCACCAGAAACATACCTTGCAGTATATCACTTTGTCTCTTTTTATGTTCTGAGTTCCAATCCTACCAATGTCAACTTCGCTTTTCATCCCTTCAGGGTTGATAATATAAAGTACAAGTACTGGGATCAACTTATTATCTTCCTATCACTATTGTTGACCTTGTGCCTATTTCTGAGATTATTGTTGGGTGTGTTGCATCAATATCAATACTAATGACATGCAAATTAAAAAAAAACATTTACACTTGACATTTGCAACGGCAATAGTGAAACAACAAAGGTGACTTCCTGAAGGATATAGCTCCTTACTTCTTCTGTATGTGTGTGTGTATATATATATATATATATATATATATCATCGTTTAACGTCCGCTTTCCATGCTGGCATGGGTTGGACGATTTGACTGAGGACTGGCAAGCCAGAAGTTGCATCAGGCTCAATCTGATCTGGCAGAGTTTCTACAGCTGGATGCCCTTCCTAACGCCAACCACTCTGATATATATATATATATATATATATTGTTGTTGGCATCCTTTTCACAGGCCTGGGCTAGATGTAAGAAAATCCTGGGTAGCCCAGCCGTCAGGATTCCTCTCTCGACCTTGCTGACGTAGTCCAAAGGTGTTCAGAGCATTACGTTTGGCACCAGCTTGGTTGCAGGAACTACCGGAAGAGTGTCGAATTGAACACTAAACTGCCTATGGGGCTCCACTCCGGATTTCTTTGAAAGTTGTCTCCTTTCCGTAACCCTGGATAGGGGCCCATACCGGGTACTGTCAGCCGGAGCCAGCCAAGTCCAGCACTCATGTCAGGCAGGATTGTCACTCACTGAAGTAGTGAAGGAAATCGCTACATATATATATACACACACACACACAACTGAGAGAATTACCAATAGTTTCATGCCTTTATGATACTTTAACTAGGCATATTTATAAAATATGCCATGTATCTCCAAGCCTGTAAGATTGCTTTGAGATACCTGGTGTATTTTATAAACATGTCTAGTTAAAGTATCATGAAAGCATGACATTATTAGTAACTCTTTTGGTTGTGTATTAAATTTATATATATATATAAAGGCGGTGCTCCAGCATGGCCGCAGTCAAATGACTGAAATGAGTAGAAGAGTATACACACACACACACACACACACACACACACACACACACACACATGCATGCATGTACACACAATTCTTTTATGTTTATTTTTTCATTTTAGGTTCTAAGTCTGTGCTAGCTTATGCTACAGTGAATGGTAATATTATTGGGTGGGACACACGTATGCCTGATATTGCTTGGAATTTGAAAAATGAATACAAGACTGGTAAGTTTTAAAACCTTTGTGAATAATATATCACATTACATCACATCACGTGGTTTGAATTGATAAAAGATCTTTATCCTGTCATATAAGATGATAATGTTGCATAACGGTACAGGGTACATAATGATACACAGTGATAATGTTATATAGGGAATGTTTAATTGGTGATAACATTATATAATGTTAATCATTTCAGAGTTAATGAACCAAGGACATTAGCATCAAACAATGAAGGTCACTAAAGATTATTGGTAGAGTTGGCATTATATTTATGGTGTTTGACTGAATTCGAATGTCATCAAATTACATAATATTCATCTTAATAACTACAATTAGTTTGTTATAACACTCGTTATTTCATAAAAAATGAATGGTCAAAGATAGTTCTATTTTAGTATGTCTAAATAAGACATACATATTCATGTAAATATACACAGATCTAAGTAATATATACACACACTCATCTAAATAATACACGTGTGTGTATATCTCTAAATGATATACAAGTAGACTTATTGAAATAATACACATCACCATTTGAGCGTGATTGTTTCCAGCTTCGCCTTACCGGCACTTGTGCCGGTGACATGTGAATAAAACATTGGACTGACTCTTGTGCAGGTGGCATGTAAAAAACACCAATTGAGCGTGGCCATTGCCAGTACCACCAGACTGGCCCTTGTGCTGGTGGCACGTAAAAAGCACCCACTACACTCTTGGAGTGGTTGGCATTAGGAAGGGCATCCAGCTGTAGAAACCAAGCCAAAATCAGATTGGAATTATGTGCAGCTCTCTGGCTTACCAGTTCCAATCAAACCATCTAACTCATGCCAGCATAGACAGTGGATATTAAATGATGATGTTGATTTCTGGCTGACTACATATGTATGTTTAGACATATACACACACAAATATCTCTTAATACACACATACACAGAAGCACATACTTAGATAAATACCATAAACACATATCTCTAAATACACCCACATATGCTGATATATTGTTCAATGAATGAAGCAGTTAACTCAATGCTTGTAGTGAATCAAGAACTTTTTATAAATAAAATATTTTCTCTCACTCACTACATTATATAAACCAGTCACAGGCAAAATGCAGCCCATGGAACATTCTTAATGATACACCTAAATTTTCTGAGGAAAATAACATGAATAACTTTTTTTAAAGTTGTGTAGCCCATCTGATGATGAGCCATGTCTCATTCAACTCGCTTCTTGAAAAAGGTTGTTCATGCCTGATATAAACACTCACTTAACTGGGGTTTTTTTTTAATGCAGAAGGTGACCCTTAGTATTCCACCCACCACAAATTTTCAATAATTCTTCTATATAATATATACATGCACAAACACTTATACATGCCTTTTGTTTTGTTTATTTCAAAGGATTAATAACGTCATTTGCTATCCATCAATCACAATGTTGGTTGGCAACTGGTACCAGTAATGGTGCTCATATCTGTTGGGATATGAGATTCCATCTACCAATTGCTACTATCAAACATCCTGCAGGTGAGCAAGTTTACCTTTATTTAAATGTACATATTTAAAAATCTTTTGTGTTTTTTCCAGCATATAATTCAAACTTTTCAAACAGGAAAAGGTAGGTTGACATATACACCAAGACAACTTTGGAGAACCAAAAATTTCATGTGGAATGCTGCAGGATTTGGAAAGATCCTTTAGCATTTAATCCAGCCATATCCGACCCAAATATTCGACCTATTTTATCTTAAAACTAACCTGATCCAACCTCTCATACTTATCCTACAATGTCATTCTAAAAATATACAAACACCACTGAAATTTCGAAGCTACAAGGTAATACATGACTAATTCAAATCAATGTGATTATACAGGGTGTCCACAAAGTCTGGGTACATGGGGATTAACACATACTTTAAGAAATTATTATTTCTTTTATTTAATTGTTTATGTTATGATTTAATTTACTCCCTGTACCCAGACTTTGTGGACACCCTGTATAAAGGTTACAGTTGACAGAGAAATCAGAATGCTAAAGGGTTAAAAGTTTACATGTTTATAACACCAATTTGTATGCCAGAAAATACAATACCCAAACCCCCACATACCACACATATACACATCCATTGTTATATATACAACTCATTAAAAATTAATTGCAAAGAATTATATGTCTTCCTGGGGTTTTTTTAAATTTACTTTTTACAAACTTTTTTTATTAGCGTGGCTGGTGCCAGTACCGTGTGACTGGCTCTCGTGCCGGTGTCACATAAAAGCACCCACTACACTTTCGGAGTGGTTGGCATTAGGAAGGGCATCCAGCTGTAGAAACTCTGCCAGATCAGATTGGCGCCTGGTGCAGCCATCTGGTTCACCAGTCCTCAGTCAAACCGTCCAACCCATGCCAGCATGGAAAGCAGACGTTAAATGACGATGATGATGATGTCTTAATCAAAAGAGGAAGTTCAGAAATGCTCATGTCAAGATCTTTTTTCTATGACCATTCAGGTCTTGGAGTAGTGGGAAGCGGGTGGGTCTGAATGAGCCACAATTCATGGAGAACAGCACATACAAGGAAGTAGAGTCATGATACTATTAACTCTATCTGAATACTTGCAGTTGAGTAACCCTTGCTAAAGGCACAGTTTAACATCATGCAATGGTTTCAACATCTCAAGAAAAAGTAGAGTTAATGTGACATTCTATACATTGTTACTGATAAGGCTTGGAGACAACCCCGAGCCATGGCAGAATACATTTGCCCAGGGTGTCACATTCTGGAATAAACTCTCAATAATCGCATAATTACGAAATAATCCCACACTGATATATCTGCATTGTTGACTTATATTTTCTTTCCTGCATCCAAAATATGCACTGTAGATTCCATTTATGCACATTTCTGTTGCAGGATAGAATACACAGGTAAATAGCAGTCTTTAGATAGGTGAAAGTACTACTACTACCTTGTTTGATTTTATGTTCATTTCTCTCTGCTGGCTTCGGTTAGATGAAACATCGAGGCAGATCTTCTATGTCTGGATTCATTTCCTCTTAGCTGATTCATCAAAGCTTGAAACTAGGGACTTTTTACTAACCAGAAATTGTAAACAAAGATACTCTTTTCGGTGTGATTTGTTAATGTGGGTATATGCCATGATATTCATACACACATATATATGCACGCATGCACGTACACACACACACAATGAGCTTCTTCTCAGCTTCTGTCTATTAACTTCACTCACAAGGCATTTGTCAACCTATAAAGATACTTGCCCAGGGGAGGAATTAACAGACGTTAATTGTCAGGAATGTAGAACAAGGGAATTCAAAACCACAGTCTTCAGGTACTCTTCTCATATTATAGTCACTATACTCCGTGTCTATCAAGTTGTTTTTTATTATATTTTTTCTTTACAGATGTTTGGATACGCCGTGTCATGATGCATCCACAGCAGCAGTCTTGGGTACTCTCTGCAGTTCAGGGTAACAATGAAGTGTCAATGTGGGAGGTGGAGACCGGAGCCAGACAGAAGGCCCTCTGGGCTAGTAATTCCCCTGCTCTGTCTCACAGAGATGTACGTAACCACACCAACTGCATGACATTATAACTGTTTCTTCTACCACTGTATTATATAGTCTTGCACCTAGAGTTTAGTAATGTAAATACATATATGATTTTCAGATGTTGAGTCTCATGGAGGTGATGACATGTGATCAAGTCCCTTGGCAATTTGCTGTGCTTGAGAAGACACGTCAAGCCAAGTGAAATCACAGTAAAAATCAGAGCTGGTGACATGCCTTTTACATGTCATAGAAGTTACCAACTACACTCTTGGAGTGGAAGGGCATCTAGCCATAGAAACCAAGCCAAACCAGACTGGAGTCTGGTGCAGGTCTCTGGCTTATCAGTTACAGTCAAACCATCTAACCCATGCCAGCATGGAAAGCAGACACTAAATGATGATGATTTTATATATATATATAGTATATTCTATTACTTGTTTCAGTCCTTTGACTGATGCCATGCTGGAGAACCGCTTTTTAGTTGAAGAAATCGACCCCTGGACTTATTCTTCATAAGCCTGGTACTTATTCTGTCAGCGTTTTCTGCCAAACCACCAAGTTACAGGGACATAAATATATCAACGTCAGTTGTTAAGTGATGGTGGGGGAACAAACACAGACACAAAAACACACTCATACATAGATACATGTATATATACAATGGGCTTCTTTCAGTTTCTGTCTACCAAATCCACTCACAAGGTTTTGGTCAGCCCAAGGTAATAGTAGAAAACACTTGTCCAAGGTGCCATATATATATACTAAAATTGTATGCAATAATATACCATAACAGCTTCTTTCCCTGCCAATATTCCACAGAAGATTGCTCTGGATTTTGTAAGAATGTGATGTGGAGTAATTTCTGTGTTTATTTCTACATGCATAATTTTATTATACATTCATGGTATATTCCCTAAGGCTATGAGATATTGATATTTGTAGGTAGTATGAAGAGCATCATCATCACCATTTGTCATCAGTTTCCTGTACTGATATGGATTGGATGGTTCAACAGAAGCTGACATGCCAAAGGACTGTACCAAGCTCCAGTGTCTGCTTTAGCATGCTTTCTATGGCAACAGGGAAAAAGAAAATTTATCTCTTATAAGTAATTAAGATATTTAGTCTTAACAAGGTCTTGGGTTAGGCAAAATTTCTTAACCCTTCATTGTGGTATTTGATGGATTTAGCACTGCCAAATCTCTCAAAGACAGATTTAGGATTCATTTAGTTTCTCACATGAAATTTAAATTTAGGAAAAAGAAACAAAATGAAGAAAGAATGAATATAATAATTTTTACATAGGGGTTCTCTGAGACATAGAAATTTTTTCCATGAGATCGAAATGGTTTAGAAATGTTGAATCATGGATCCGTGTCTAGAATGGCTACAATGTACAGTAATCACTCTATATATGGTTGGTCACTGCCGCAAAAACATCAGAAGCAGGTTGAGATGGATGAGAAAAACATGCCTCCAATGCTCTAGAGCTCACTGTTGTTACACAGTTTTACATTTACTGCTAACTTAGTTCCATAATCAGTGATAAACACAAAATCGTATTTACCTTCTACTTTTTGTAGCATTTTTTCCTTTACATCCGTAAACTCAGACATTGCATGTTTGCATTTATATATATATATATATATGAATGTCTATATAATCATAGCAATTGTTTACTACCAAGTTTCAGTGGTATTGACTTCTAAACAGGGTTTGGTAAGATGGAATTTTTCTTATACTTACTAATAACTGGTGCAGGGAAGAGGTGGTGGGTTGAAGTTGCAAACAAGGACGCGAGTGAGAAAATATAACCAATGCTTACCTCCCTTTCTGTCCCACTGATTTTGCTTATTTTAACCTATGATCTCAGCCTTTTCCCTAAACCAATTGTGACTATATAAAGACAATTTCATTTTACCAAACATTGTCTTTGAGAAGCTGAAATCAGTGAAACCATAAATTAGATAGTCACTGTCATTAATAATAAATAATGTGTCAGTCATGGAAAAATACCCAATAGACTCCTTAAAATGGTTGGCATTAGCAAGGTCATCCAGTCATTGGAGCAGCTCATTGGATCTTGTCAATCCATGTCAGTGTGGAAGATGGACGTTTAATGATGACAACAATTATTTTCACTCTACATCCAATATTGAATCCTTTATTCAGTGCAGGGTTAGTGAAAATAGGTACACAAACCTATCACACAAGGAATTGTGTGTGTGTGTGTTACTATTATGGACTTTGCAATAAGTCTCACTACAAAGTGATTAACAGTTATTTACCTCAGATCATTAACACAAGGAATCCTACATCTATGCCATCACTGTACTGGTCAGGTTTGAACCCATAACCACATGCATTCTATTCGGGAACTTCATCACTTTTATATTACTTAATTAGAAACACTTGGCTATCTATAGAATGTCCAGAGTTTTATTATGAGAATATCCCTAAAGTTGTACTTTTTCTAGTTTTTATGATACTGCTTCTGAAATTTATCTTTTTTTATTTTCTTTATAACAGTCAAGTGATGAATCAGTTTATGGAATGTACATTGCAGCCACTGATAATAGTGTGTTTATGATAACCGGAGGATCAGACATGCGTGTTCGATTCTGGGATTTGAACTCTCCTAACAATTCTTTCATTATGGTGGGTGCAGCAACTGATGTGCCACAACAAATGACTACAAACTATGTGTAAGTATTTTTTTTTTTTTTTAAAAGGCATTTTTATTTATTTATTTTACCCTTTTACTTTGGAAAGCAGATGTATATCCACTTAAAATTTCATTAGCCTTGACAACTGCAGAAAGCAGTTTTATATCCCAATCTATTTTTTGTTGAGGGATGTCAGGTTTTAAACTATTTTTGTTGGGATATGTCAAATTAACCTTTTCTTTTTTTTCTTTTTTTTTCTACATAGATATTTAACCCTTTAGCATTCAGATTACTCTGTCAAATATAATTGTGATTCATTTACACTGTTTTGGATTAATCATGCATTATCTCCTAGCTTGAGGTTTTTGATATTATTTTTACACTTAGTATGATAGATGTGAAAGGCTAGATCTGGCTGATTGGAACATATAATTGGTAGAATATTTGTGCCAGATATGCTCAGTTTAAATGCTAAAGGCTTAACATCATTTCTGGAATAACCATGAAATTTAATTTCAGTCAAAAGGTTAATATCTATTTGCTAATATGTATTTAACAGTTGCTGTTGTGAACAATACTCTCATTGCTGTAGAGATTACTTATCAATGTGTGATCCTTTAACAAAATACTTTGTGAAACCCCTGCTGTACAGTGCCTGCCAATATCCTCCACAAGCTTTCATCCATGCTCTCATTAATCCAAATCCATATTTGTCTCGATAGGCAACTGAAAATATGATTTTAAGCCAACAAATGAGCATCTATTTGGACCAGTGGTTCTTAATCATTTTAATATCCAGACCAGATCCAAACCCTTGATTTTTGTAGAGGGCTTGCTCAAAAAAAAAAAAAAAGAAAGAAATCAAAGAAAAATCAATTATATTTATAGAGGGAAGACTATTGGCGGTCACTGGAAAGATGTTCAAGGGCAACATGCAGCCCTGGTAGCGAGAGTTTAGAACTGCTAATTTGCACACTTATCCTACAGCAAAATCTCCTTCAAATGCCATCTTACTACCTTTAAAATGCATTAGATACTGTAGTTATAGATACAGTTTTCATCACCATTTTACATTTGTTTTCCATATTAGTATGGGTTGAATGGGTTGAACAGGTTATCCTGTCACCCCATGTTATCTCTGCTCGTTCACCAACTACTTAACATTGTTTGTGAATAAAAGGCAAGATGGTTACAGCTGGAATTTCTTGTGTAATTTTTTTTTTATATCGTTTAACCCTTTCGTTACCAACCCGGCTGAAACTGGCTCTGGCTCTGTAGTACAACTGTCTTGTTTTCATAAGTTTTGAATTAAAATCTTCCACCAAACCTTAGTCACAATTTATGTTCCTAACACTAGCTTAATGATAACTAAGTTATTTTACTAAGTTCTTTGTTACAGTTAAAATTAATTGTAAGAAACACAGAGCATCTCATCAGAAATATGGTAACAAAAGGGTTAAAATATATAATAGAGAAACAATTCTTAAACCTTTAGATACTAACCCAGCTGAAACTGGTTCTGGCCCTGAGTACAAATGTCTTGTTTTCATAAGCTCTGAATTAAAATCTTCCACCAAACCTTAGTCACAATTTTTGTTCCTAACACCAGCTGAATGATAACTAATTTATTTTACTAAATTCTTTGTTATATGTAACCCATTCAATACCAACTTGGCTGAAACTGGTTCTGGCTCTGAGTACAAATGTCTTGTTTTCATAAGCTCTGAATTAAAATCTTCCACCAAACTTTAGTCACAATTTATGCTCCTAACAAGTTATTTTACTAAATTCTTTGTTATATTTAAAATTAATTGGAAGAGACACAGAGCATCTCAACAGAAATATGGTAACAAAAGGGTTAATCAAGAGGATAGGTCTGCTGCCATAGCCTTTGCAAAAGCCTTCCTCAAATAGTGAAAGTGGTGGCCCCTGATGATCACTGACTGCAGACAAAAACATATAGCTGGAAAGGGAATTCCAGAGAGCTGATGACCCAAAGAGGAAGGAGTGAGTTTAAGGAGTAATGTGGGGTCCTGGGGTGAAGACACACTATGAAGAAGAGTATGAGATGAGGAGGAGAGAGATAAGTCTGTCAGTGGTGGCCTGCAATTAGGGAGCTTGTGAGGAGCAGAGGCAAGTATAGTAGTAGTAGTAGTAGAAGAATAATGTGACAACATGTAGGATTTGAGCAGCTTGAGTGATGACACAGAGCTGTTGTTGACTCAAAGTAAACTTGGTGGTAGTTGTTGTTGTTGTTCTTTAGCCCCAGATCAGATCAGCCCTGATCAGACAGTCCTATGATGAAAGTGACAACCATCTCATGCTTTTGTGTGTGAGGAACTGCATTGTCCAGTGTATCTTTTGTTGAAGATGTAGGGTAAGATTTGGTTGATATTTCTAGCTGGTAAGCAAGCATGAGGAAGCTCTTTGTTGAACACAGAAACCTGCTGACATATACTGAAGTCAACTTCCTTAGCACTACAACAGGCAGACCATTATTTCTCTCTCTCTCTCTCTCTCTTTTAAGAGAAATTGTTAGTATAAGAGGCAGAGTGAGGTAAAAGTTACTTCTATTTCATTACTTCAGAACAATGATTTGGATTTATTTGGCTTCTTAGCTTCATGCTCTTGCTTGATGGGGCTGTGAGGTGGGGGGCGGGGGCGGGGGGGGCGTTCCAAGTTAGTGGTCCCAGAAGCGTCATCATGTATAGAGCCAGCCAGGTCCACCAGTGTTCTCTGTTGCTGGCAATCCTGTGCCAGCCCCTCTGCACCTGCCAAAGTGATGTTGAGCCTTTGGAGATCTTCCCCAATCACATCCAGCCATCTGATGTGGGGCCTGCCACAAGGCCTCTTCCAGCTCATAGCTGCTGCATCGAATGAGAATAAAGCCCTGGTAGGATGATCTAGTGGGAGATGAAGGACATGTGTGTACCAGCACATGTGACAGACAGCTATGAGGTGGGGGGCTGTGGGCTGATGTGAGCATGCATGCAGTTTTTTGTTGGAAACATGATTTCCAGTTGATGGTGAGAGAGCTGAGAGTGTTTCAGTTACATACATAGATATACTTACATAAGCTCAGTTATAGCAGGGATTAATATTCTTTGCACCATTTTATTTGTTAAACCATCATTTTATTTGTTTTTTCAACGGTTTATTTTCTATCTGTAGCTCCCGACTTGTTGATGGAACAGAAGTTATCATAGAATCCTGTGTTACCAAACCTGGTCCCACTGACGACATGCCTGGCAGATACCCTAAAACACCTTCACCTGGCCACAAAGACATTATCAATGACGTAAACATGTGCTACACATCGCAATATCTAGTTGTTACTGCTTCGTATGATGGCGTTGTTAAAGTATGGAAGTAAAAAAAAAAAGGAAAGGAAAAAAACAAAAAAAACACGAACAATTTAATAAAGAACTGTATTAATTTAATAAAGATTACATTATTTATTATCATTGTATGAATGATCATGCTGAGGTGGCTGAAAAACGACCTGTATATGGTATTTGTAAATGGTGTAAAGATTATTGTTTTAAAATTTCAGCAGCAAAAGTAAAATTTAACTCTAAATTATAAAAATGAATTCTTTTTTCTCATATGGATGTATAATGATGAATGTGGAGGTGGTGACTGTTATTATTATTATTACTGAAGGTGATGAGCTGGCAGAATCATTAGCACACCGGATGAAATGCTTAGCGGTATTTCATCTGTCTTCACATTCTGAGTTCAAATTCCACTGCGGTTGACTTTGCCTTTTATCCTTTTGGGGTCAGCTTTGCCTTTCATTTTTTCGGGGTTGAGTATTTGGGCCAATGTAATCACCTATTCCCTCCTCCAAATTTCAGGTCTTGTGCCTATAGTAGAAAGGATTATTATTATTATTATTATTGAATAAGAGAACCGTACATGCCATTCAAAGTGACACAGGAACACAAATAAATATCCAAAGCCCAATATATCCATCATGACTACTCATCTGATAAGGGTACACCAGGCACATGCATGACATGGTGACCTCATATCAAGGTAAACAGTGCATGACCTTGCAGGTGGGGACTAGTTACAATTTTCTTCAAGTCGAGTAGCCTTCTACTCATGATCAGAGATGTACATATCGTCAGCCACCAAGGGACATGCTCAACTGGTTAAGGTCAAACAACTGACAAGCAAATCGAGTAGCCTTCTACTCATGATCAGAGATGTACATATCGTCAGCCACCAAGGGACATGCTCAACTGGTTAAGGTCAAACAACTGACAAGCAAATCGAGTAGCCTTCTACTCATGATCA
>NC_068996.1:6657077-6658202 GCF_001194135.2 Octopus bimaculoides | reverse complement strand
GTCGAGTAGCCTTCTACTCATGATCAGAGATGTACATATCGTCAGCCACCAAGGGACATGCTCAACTGGTTAAGGTCAAACAACTGACAAGCAAATCTGTGGTATTGAGCAGAATATTTGCTGTAGCCCATCTTTTATACCAAGACAAACCATCTACATGATAATAACACTTCCAATCAGTTACGATCAGAAGCCATGAGTGGCACTGCCTGGTATCATCATCATCATTATTATTATTATTATTATTATTATTATTATTATTATTGAGTGAGAGAGAGCAGTACATGCCATCAAAGTGACACTGGGGTACAATTATACAAAGCCCCATGTACCCATCATGACTACCCGTCTGATAAGGTTTTGATCAAGTACCAGACAAGGATTCTGGTTTATCTTTTATATTTTCTTTACTTTACATGTATATATAAAATTTCATGTGGTTATCTTGTATATACACACACACACATACACTCACACATTTTCAGCGTTGAACATTACCATCCCATTTCCATTGTACACACACCAACACCCACCCACACGCACGTACATACACACACATGCACGCAAACATACCTCACTTTTACACACACATATACTCACACTTCATACGTTGTTTATTGGCTTTTTCACTCCTTCCTTCGTTATTCATCTATCACCCCTTCCTCTTTCATTCACACGACACTCTCTTTGCCATTTATCTCCTCTAGCTTCACCTCTCACTCCGGCTCTATTTTATTTTATTTTATTTTATATATATATAATTTGGCGTTAGGAAGGGCATCCAGCTGTAGAAACTCTGCCAAATTTAGATTGGAGCCTGGTGTTGCCATCCGGTTTCACCAGTCCTCAGTCAAATCGTCCAACCCATGCTAGCATGCAAAGCGGACGTTAAACGATGATGATGATGATGATGATGATATATATATATATATATATATATATATGTAGTGAAACTACCTATCGTCACTAGATACAAAACTGCTATCGCCATTACATACAATCTTCTCATTTAAATATAAATAAATGCGAGCGTAGTAGAGAACCCATTCCTTGTCATCACGTGACTGATCATTATTCAAATCGGCAACTTCTTCGAACCGTTCCCGCCAGAACGCAAACTGACCA
>NC_068996.1:6647061-6656625 GCF_001194135.2 Octopus bimaculoides | reverse complement strand
AGTGTACTAACGAACTGGTATAATTGCTCACATGTCATTTACTGATTATTTCTATCTGCTGTAATAACTCACACATGTATCACTCACATACACACTTTTCTTTGTACGACGGCCTGTCTTTGATTATGTTCTTATATGTCGCATTCACACTCTCACACAGACATACATCTTTAACGCTACAATAAATATCTCTGTTATTCATCTAATACGGTTGTGGTCTTTCATTGCTGGTCATCTATGTTATCGTCGCATAACATATTATGTATATCATCATTGATATATATTATTTTGTGTTCGACCGTGTGACACGTTTAAATAAAAGGAGTCCTCTGTTTTTCCATTCGTCAGCATATCTCCTTTTTGAGTTCACACAGTCGTTCCTACATATATATATATATATATACACACATGTATATATACACACACACACAAATATATAAAAAGACAATGCTCATTATTAATTATATAAGGAGATTATACATATATTTTAACACTTTACAGTATACTTACATATATACATAATTCTATACATCGATCTAAAACAAGAGGATTACTAAAAGAAGACCAGAATTTAAGACCACGATACAGTATGCATTTCATTACAATTATAATTTTTATGTTTAATTATGTTTCTCTACCAAAGTTCCTGTTGCATTTCAACCAATCTTTCCAAAACTTTTGTGTAATGACTCCCAAAGACTCATCGACATGTCTGTGCGCTCAAGTCATGCAAATATTTTCATTACCCATTCAACACACATGCAGCATTACAAACACTGCCTGAACACCCACTTGCATATTCCATGACTCCCATTGAGATTGATTAGTATGTTTGTTTGTAAGAGCAGTTGATTTTATTTCAGATATTCTCATTTTAAGAATCATCTCTGGCTAATCATTGAGAGGACATTGGTGTTGCCATGGCAGAGGTTTGTGCTCTCCGAGCTGGCAGAAACATTAGCACGCCGGGCGAAATGCTCAGCGGTATTTCGTCTGCCGTTACGTTCTGAGTTCAAATTCCGCCGAGGTCGACTTTGCCTTTCATCCTTTCGGGGTCGATAAATTAAGTACCAGTTACGCACTGGGGTCGATGTAATCGACTTAATCCGTTCCTCTGTTCTTGTTTGTTCCCTCTATGTTTAGCCCCTTGTGGGCAATAACGAAATAGGTATTTCGTCTGCCACTATGTTCTGAGTTCAAATTCCGCCGAGGTCGACTTTGCCTTTCATCCTTTCAGGATCGATTAAATAAGTACCAGTTACGTACTGGGGTCAATGTAATCGACTTAATCCCTTTGTCTGTCCTTGTTTGTCCCCTCTATGTTTAGCCCCCTTGTGGGCAATAAAGAAATAATTATTATTATTAAAGTGACAAGCTGACAGAATCATTAGCACACTGGATGAAATGCTTTGCAGTATTTCACCTGTCACTACGTTCTGAGTTCAAATTCCACTAAGGTCGACTTTGCTTTTCATCCTTTCGAGGTCAATAAATTAAGTACCAGTGAAACACTGGGGTTGTTGTAATCGACTAGTCCTCTCCCCACAAATTTCAGGTTTTGTGCCTATACTAGAAAGGATTATGGATCTTTCTGATTTAGCGGACACCACTTTTTATTTATGTTTTATTTAATGTGTTTTCTACCGAAACACTTTAAAACTTCGTATACTTGTATATTTTGTCTTATAGAACAGAGAAAAATTTTTATATTTCAAGTTATTTCATGTTAAAAGTTGTTGTATTTTGGTAATTTCAACCAATCACTGACGTCTATTGAGGTGAAAACAATTACTGCTGTGGAATGTAAACAACACATTCTAGCGGTGTCATGGGATCTTTTACCTTGAATAAAATTAGTGCCGTTGTTTGTCAACAACAACTATCGGCGGTACTGTTATTTATGACATCATTCGTGTGTTTGTACTGGTTTTAGTTTTAGGGTTAGGGTTTGGGTTTTAGAGTTAGGGTTTTAGGGTTAGGTTTAGCTAAATAATCGTGCTTTTTACATACCACTAGCATGGGATCCAACAACCATGCTTAAATGGTGCTTTTCATGTGCCACAGGCATGAAAGCCAGTCAGGTGGTACTGACAACATCCACACTTGGTGCTTTTTACGTGTCACTGGCACGGATGCAAGTCAGTCGGTACTGGTATCAGCCACGACAATGATCTCACTTGACTCAAGTACAGTTCATTGCCCAATGATTGAAGGATACTCTTAAATAGGCTGGTTATGCTACACTGGCATAGGCCATAGTTACAATCTCACTTGACTTGCCGGGTCTTCTCAAGCACAGCGTATCTCCAAAGGTCTTGGTCACTCGTCATTGCCTCCTTGAGGTCCAACATTCGAAGGTCATGCTTCACCACATCAGCCCAGGTCTTCCTGGGTCTACCTCTTCCACAGATTCCCTCTACTGCTAAGGTGTGACACTTTTTCACACAGCTGTCCTCATCTATACTCAACACAGTGCAGTCATTTCTCTTGCACAACACATCTGATGCTTCTTATGTCCAACTTTTCTCTCAGGGCGCTTACACTATGTCATGTATGCACACTGACATTACACATCCAGCAGAGCATACTAACTTCATTTCTTGCAAGCTTATGCATGTCCTCAGCAGTCACAGCCCATGTTTCACTGCCATCTAGCATGGCTTTTCGCACACGTGTCATAGTCTACCTTTTACTCTGAGCGAGAGGCCCTTTGTCACCAGCAGAGGTAGGAACTCTCTGAACTTTGCCCAGGCTATTCTTATTCTAGCAGCTACACTTTCAGAGCACCCACCCCAGCTACTGACTTGCTCACCTAGGAAAAGGAAGCTATCAACCGCTTCTAGTTTTTCCCCCTGGCATGTGGCAGAAGCTGTTTTCTGCATATTTTCAGCGTTTATTGCCTCTGAGCATTTGCCACACAAAAATTATCTTCCCAGTTAGCCTTCCTTTGATATTGCTGCACCTCTTATGTAACCATAGCTTACACCAGGTACATCTTATGGACTTTCTACCTACGCCTTTTCTACAGATCGAGCAGGGCCATCTACCTGAAGGGATTTGTGATTTGTCTGCCTTCCTACTTACTAAGGCGTTGGTTTTTGCTAGATTGACTTTAAGGCCCTTCGATATATATGTATACACACACATATAAGCACAGTGTGGTCAAATGCTTAAAAGGTTTGCTTTACAGCTATAAGATCCTAAGTTCAATTTCCCTGCATACCATCTTGCACAAATGTTATTTTCCTTACCTTAAAGTCAACTCATACCTTGTAAGAGAAACTGGATAGATGGAAAGTGTATAGAAGCCCATTGTACCTGCAATCCAAAATATCATTATGTTACACTGGTTCTGCCAGACAATTATATTAAACGTATAAATGTCTGCGGAATACTCAGCCACTTTTACAATCATTCCATGAGAAGGCAATTCTGTTGATCAAGCAATTGAATAATGATTGCAAAAACTGGAGAACCAGTAACATACTTATACAAACATACACAGATACATATATATACATATAGATGTACATATACAGATACATATAAATAGAAATGCACATATACATGGATGTCTGCAGGCATGTTTTTAAGAAGCTTGCATCCCAGCCACAAGATTTCAGGTGCAGTCACACTGTGAAAAGCACTTTTGGCAAATGTTTTCTACTATAAGAAACCTTGTGAGGGGATTAAGTTGACAGAAACTGAAAGAAGCCTGTTGTATGCATGCACATTGTGTGTACATGTAGGGGTTGGACAAAATAATGGAAACACCTTAAAATTTCAAACAAATTTATTTTAATATGGGATAGGACCACCTTTGGCAGTAATTACAGCTTGAATTCTACTAACCCCAAGATTCCGAGTTCGATTCCAAGCGGTGACCTTAACAATAATAATAATAATAATAATAATAATAATAAAATCGAAAAATACCCAGGCTTGAAATTTCCCAAGACACCTGATGAAGGCTGGAGGAGGGTATATCAGCCGAAACATTGTGTTAACAACAAACAAGATGAGGACCAATATCTGTCAATTGTAAATAATGTACATAATTGCTCATCTCTTAAATATAAAACTGCACACATATCTAGTCAGACCGACAGATAGATGCATGCACACAAAGCTCAACCCAAAATGCATATTTCCATATACAAGTTACTAATAGTTTCAGCAATGAGTAGTATCCGAGTTGTTTCGCTATTTTTCGAATTTCTTGAATGTTACTGTGAGTAGTCTCCCTTGAGGTTTTAACAATTGAACGTCTGTTTAATAACAAGAGTCTCTATGTGCTTACCTGCTGCCCTGCTAGTAATAACAGCCACATCACATATTACTCTTAAAATCCTATTGATGTCCTGTGCCGTAGCATGGGTTTTGGTTTATGATACAAAATCTCTCATTTCCTTGTATCCATTTTGGAATTAATCCCAAGTCTCCCATCATAGTTGTTAGTTACGTTTTATTTATCAATTTAATAATGAAAAACAAAATCCTCTCCAAATTCTGGGT
The DNA here is from genome assembly GCF_001194135.2 of Octopus bimaculoides. NCBI lineage: Eukaryota > Metazoa > Mollusca > Cephalopoda > Octopoda > Octopodidae > Octopus > Octopus bimaculoides. Next base: position 6,652,110 of record NC_068996.1, on the reverse strand, counting down.
CTTATCAAATACATGTGTATGTATGAGAGAGAGAGAGTATGTATATGTGTGTGCGTGCACACGCATGCATGCATGCATGCATACATGCACACACACACAAACACAAATACGTATGTATAGATGCCTTGCATTAAAATAAATTAAGAATTTGGAAATTATTTTTCAGGTTGATTACTTTTCAAAATGAATTAATTAAACCATATGTGCTGTGTATTTAATTGCAAATAATGTTGCAGAAAATTTGAAAATGGAAGTGAATACATATTGGATAATGTAGTCTTAGATATATTATGCCATGAAAAAAAATGGCACAGTCCAAGCTGGAACACCATTGAATATAGGTCTGTTGGATCAGAGCTAAGCTTAGGCCAAACAACAACAACAGAATCATATGAGTGAAATGACAATAAATCTTAGGTTAGAGTCAGACAGACAGGCTGATAGCTAGATAGATAAATAGATAGACAGATAGACAGAAAGACAGGCATGGCATGGCATGGCATGGCATGGATGGATGGATGGATGGATAGATAGATAGATAGATAGACAGAAAGACAAGCATAGATGCATGGATAGATAGATAGATAGATAGACAGACAGACAGATAGATATTAGGTTGTTCAGAAAATACTGTCAGATTTTTTTAAAACATTTTTGCAAATTCGATTTAAGATGTTACCTTTGTAGTGTTTTAGATGAAATGTTACATGCTTAATAATTGACATGTACTCGTTAATAGATTTTTATTGATTTCTTTCAGAATATAATTTTGAAGCATAGAAATTCTTAATTTCAAACATGAGTAAACAAGAAATGTGGTTACTTTTTTTGCATGAATTCAAGCTTGGACATAATGCTTCCCAAACAGCTGCCAATATCAATAGAGCATGAGGTGAAGGGTCCACTAGTGATTGGACAATACGACAGTGGTTTGAGAGATTCCATAGTAAGGATGAGAGCTTTGAAGAACAAGAAGGTAGAGGACGTCCATCCACCCTTTGAAAACAATAGCGGAACAAAACAGAAGTCGAAGCTGAATTTAAATATTTCTTGGCATCATAATCTTTGGATTTTTATTGAAAAGGTATTAACAACCTTGTTAAATGATGGGAGAAATGCATAACTGTTCAGGGATCATCATCATCATCATCATTGTTTAACGTCCTCCTTTCATACTGTCATGAGCTGTCCAGGTAGAAGACTGCACCAAGCTTCACTGTCTGTTTTGGCAGGGTTTTTTATGGCTGGATGCCCTTCCTAACACCGACCACCCTTCAGAGTGGGCTGAGTACTTTTTATGTGGCACCAGCACAGGTGAGGTCAGTTTTGGCATGGTTTTCATGGTTTTCAAAGCTGGATGCCAACCACTTCACAGTGTGGAATGTGAGGAAGAGAAGAGAAACAGTTTGGAAAAGGGGTATGTAGTTTAGTTTGTTGGAGCAGGGTGTATGAAAATTTTATTGTTACATGTGGGTGGAACTCAACACTACTAGAACTCAAATTCACTGAAATGGACAGACCTTCTCTAGAACCTCATATCACCATAATTGTTGTTGGTAAGTATACGAAAAATTAGTGAATGCCATAAAGAAGAATAAACAGTAAACATAAACATACAAGATGGTTGTTCCAATTGTTCTAGCACAAGGCCAGCCCTGATAGAACAAATCTATGATTTTAAAACGTTCCAACTGTAACCATTTCAACCATTTCAATTGTTTATCAAGCACAATGCACCTGGGAGTGTCCTTTTATAAAGTTATAGGTAATGAGTTTGTTACTATTTCTAGCAGGTCAAGAAACCAATTAGAAGTTGCTTTGTTGGCTTAAGAGATAAGATTTGGTATTTATACATAATTGGTATTTAGGAAATTATTCTTAAACATTTCTTCAATACATAGTCATGTGACCTTTGATTTATCAGTTGAGCAAATGTAATTTCATTTTGCCCACTCTGATTTTCATCGTAAGTGCAGTGAAATGGCTACAAGCAGGGATCAAAACAAGTGAAATAGGAAACCGTTTACTGCTCTGTGGTGCTTCAGTAATGTACATGATTGTCAACAAAATCAATACTTTACTTGTGTGATAGATAGATACACAGACAGACAGACAGATGGACAGGCAGACTGACAGACAGACAGGCAGGCAGACAGACAGACTGACGGGCGGACGGACGGACAGACAGACAGACAGATAGATAGATAAGATAGACAGACAGATAGGAGTGACTGTGTGGTAAGTAGCTTGCTTACCAACCACATGGTTCCGGGTTCAGTCCCACTGCGTGGCACCTTGGGCAAGTGTCTTCCACTATAGCCTCGGGCCGACCAAAGCTTTGTGAGTGGATTTGGTCGACGGAAACTGAAAGAAGCCCGTCGTATATATGTATATATATATATGTATGTGTGTGTATAAGTTTGTGTCTGTATTTGTCTCCCAACATCGTTTGACAACCGATGCTGGTATGTTTACGTCCCCGTAACTTAGCAGTTTGACAAAAGAGAACGATAGAATAAGTACTAGGCTTCCAAAGAATAAGTCCTGGGGTCGATTTGCTCGACTAAAGGCGGTGCTCCAGCATGGTCACAGTCAAATGACTAAAACAAGTAAAAGAGTAAAGAGTACAGACAGATTGAGAAGAAAGAAGACAGATTAACGTGTAAAGGGAGGTAAAAATTAACGTTTAACATAAGGGCCATAACACTCCCCTGACGGGGAACTTTTCTACTCCGAAGAATTTCTGTTGTTCAGCTCGCTTGAGAGTTTCCTACCTGTTTAGCAAAGCGATATTTATTTTATTTCTCATATTTTATTATTTACTAGAATGTTTTTTTATACGTTTGTGTTAAATTATGTTTTCATAAACTGAATTTTATGTCACCTTATGTACAATGTATCGATTTTAATTTGGAGGGAAACAAAGAAATAAAAGAGAATAAAATATTAAACAAATAATAATAATGATAATAATAAAATAAAACGTTGATATGACCGCCAGCTTGTCTACTGTCAGGTACATCGTGCTTGCTGCTAGCAAGAAATAACAAACCTTTCTGACGTATACAGACGTGCACACTCACCCTTCCATCAAATCCCCCGCTACCGTCCCCCCTCCACACACGCACTCATATACATACATGTATATCTACTTATATATAGATGCAAACATACATACATAGATACATATATATATACGTGTATGTGTGTGTACATATGCATATATACAATATATGTATGTATGCATATATATATATATATATATATATATATATATATATATATATATATATATATATATATATATATATACATGCACACATATATCTATATTAGCAGAATAAGAATTTCAGTTAAATACATAGCAAATTTGCTGGTTTGGCTGCCCACTGAAGCTTCTGCTTGTCTTTTGTGTGTACATATGTGTGTGTGTGTGTACATGTGTATGTGTGTGTGTGTATGTGTGTGTGTGTATGTGTGTGCAAGCATATTTATAAATCTTAAAATCACTTTGAAGCCTATAGGCCAATTTGGCCTGACATACCACGGTTTCTAGAGTGTTCAAGTGACTAAGAGCAAAAGATTCTCCTAATCCCTTCCCCTCAACCTGATGCCAGACCACCACAAAATTAAACTCAAACTCCTCACCATCACCGACACCACTTATCACTGGTATACATTGTCATCTAAATAAACTGAAGCAACATGAAATTAAGTACCTTGCTCAAGGACACATTGCACCACCCAGTCCAAGAATCAAATCCAGGATCTAATACTCATGAGTGACACAGTAAAACCTGTGTACACACACACAGTATATATAGTACATTTTCTATACACACACACACACATATTCAAATGTAGAATTACTGTTAGAACAACAGAAATACTGGGTAAATTACCCTTACAAGGTGGACTGTTTGATAAACACAGTATATATTTCTTATTTCTTTACTGCACACAAGGGCTACACAGAGGGGCCAAACAAGGACAAAACAAACGGATTAAGTCGATTGTATCGACCCCAGTGCGTAACTGGTACTTATTTAATCAACCCCGAAAGGATGAAAGGCAAAGTCGACCTCGGTGAAATTTGAACTCAGAACGTAGCAGCAGACGAAATACCGCTAAGCATTTCGCCCAGCGCGCTAATGTTTCTGCCAGCTCGCTGCCTTGTATATATTCTATGAGCTACTAAGAGTTTCATGTGACGAAAACAACTCAGGCAACATTTTATAACATGTCTTGTGCCTTCATGCAATCATCAGGCTATGCCCACATGGCGTATACAAGCTAAAACAGGACGATAGGTGTTATAAAATTTTGTCCAAGTCATTTTATTTGCATGAAACTATTAGTAGCTCATAAAAATATATACTGTGTTTATTAAACAATATTTATCTCTCACCAGATATTCTTTTATTCTTTTATTTGTTTCAGTTGTTTGACTGCGACCATGCTGGAGCACCGCTTTTAGTTGAACAAATTGACCCCAGCACTTATTCTTCGTAAACCTAGTACTTATTCTATCCATTTCTTTTTGCCAAATTGCTAAGTAACAGGAACAGATAGAGTACTTTTTTTGTTGATCTTACCTTCACAGGATTGTATACTAAATGAAGCTGTGTTCTCTAAAATGGAGGTAAACACCTTTCTCCATGTGATTGGCTTGAAAAATTGTTAAGATGCTAGGATATTTTCCTACTTTTCTTAACAAGAAACCAATGATAACCTTAATTCACAAATAAAGAAATTATATCCACAAATGCAGTGTTGAGCACTCATTTTCATTGTTTGACATTTACATGTGTGTGTGTGCGTGTGTGTGTGTTCCTTTTCATCATGTAACCTCGTGGGCATCGGTACCATTTTCCTCTTTCTCCGTTCTTCCATTCTCCGAACTTTCCATCTTTCCGACGAAGGGCTACGCCCGAAACGTCATACACTCTCTCTTTCCTTTCCTGAGCGTCCAATAATACTATCCATATCACGTCCTCACTTTGTTGTTTTTTTGTTTTTTTGTTATCGTGTTTTTGAACTATATATATA
>NC_068996.1:6640230-6641829 GCF_001194135.2 Octopus bimaculoides | reverse complement strand
TATATATATATATATATATATATATATATATGCACACACACATACTCACATGTTTATGTATGTGTGTGTTTGTTTGTAGCAAATACATCATGTTGTTATATTCCTGGTACCCAGTAATTGAAATGTAGATCTACATGTTGGCAGTTTGCTTTTGTCAGCATCCATTTAAAACCACACAAGCTGGCATCAACAGCTGAGTCTACATCATCACTTTTCTAACTAAAGAAAATGCAGCCCAGTGCCATACTAAGAAATACTAATACTAATTAAGGAGGCCATTGTGGAGAACTTACCAGCTGGGTAGGCCCACTTGACACTCAACCCCTGAGGTTCAGAACCAGATTACAGAACACCAGTCAATACTGAATATGTGAATAGTTACAGTGTTTCTGGTAGCTGTGATAGTGGTAGCCACAGGTGACATAACAACTATTGACAGCAGAGTATATTGATACTATGAAATATGAAGACATAGCAACAATGAACAGCAGACCACCCATGAAGTATTAAAACTTAGCCACAAATGAGAGCCAACCAGCTATGAAATTATCAATTCAGAGACAGTTTTTACCAGCAACTCAGTACTTTCCACATAAATAGCAACCAGCTTTATGATCCACAAAGTCCAACTAAATGGTCTCATTGCTGAGTTCTCATGATAACAACTGTGAAGTAACCACAAATTTGTCTTGTCATAACTAGCAGTTACCAACAATGGTGTCAAACATTTTACCATCATTTTTTCTTTCCTCGCCACACTATACAGATACATTATATAGACAGAGACACATACATGTCTATAAATACACACACAAACACACACATGCGCGCGCGCGCGCGCACACACACACACACAGCTGGTTTCTTTCAGTTTACATCTACCAAATACATGAAGATGGCAGTGTATTTCAAACTGATGTAATGCTTGCATTGTTTGAAAAAAAATGGAACCACTTACAAATGCTGTATAGCATAGTAATACTTTGACATCCTTGTTACTTATTTGCTATATATGTATATAAAGTCAAGGAATAGAATTTTTGGCACTATTTTTAATTTTAATTCTAATTAAAAATATTACTATAAATTCTAGTCATTGGTTTAAAGTCTTCATATTCTGTGACTAACATACTTCATCCAAAATTTCAGCTGATATGAATAGTTTTCTTCTTAAGGACCGACTTTCAATATATGTATAGACTGTTCCTAAAAAGAACATACATACATGTATTTATGTATATAAATTTATCATCAAATATGCACACTGACGTGTTTAGTTTCATCTTAATGGCTTTCAATATATATATATATATATATATATATATATGTATGTATGTATGTATGTATGTATGTATGTATGTATGTATGTATGTATGTATGTATGTATATATTCATATATATATATGGGGGGTAAGGTGGTGTGAACCAGATAATTTTCCTATTCCTATTTTTCCTTTCCTTTGTCACTCGGCTAATAACAGGTGTATAGGCTATTTCCTTGCTAAAACCACTATCTTTCAAAGCTTTATTATATATTGGGGCAACAATAGTGTTGCCACAACTAATTGTCACATGTTATATATATATATATATATATAT
>NC_068996.1:6632289-6635963 GCF_001194135.2 Octopus bimaculoides | reverse complement strand
ACCCTAACCCTAACCCTAACCCTAGGGTTAGGGTTAGGGTTAGGGTTAAAGCAAATTTAAAATGAAAAAAGCAAATAAAACAAAGGTATGGAGATTAAATACGCTTTACATCGCTTAATCAGCCAAAGGAGTAAATGTAAACAACTGAATACTTGTCAGTGATTGGTTGAAATTATCGAAATAAGACAATTTTTTACATGAAATAAATTCGAATACAAAAATATTCTTCTATTCTATAACACAAAATAGATAAGTATACGAAGTTTGAAAGTCTTTCGGTACCAAAAACACTACGTAAAACATTAATGAAAAATGTGGCCCCCGTTTTAAAAAAGATCCGGCCAGTGTAATCATATAACACAGTTCTTAAAACATGCAAGGAAAAGAAAGTTAATTTTTGGCCTGTATAGGTATGTACACTTTCTCATAGTAGTATTTATATATAGAGAGAGATGGTAGTGTTAAAGAGAAAAGGACGCGAGCTCATAATAGTTATAAGGTGTGCGACATTGTCTCACAGTGGCTGACAGTAAACTTCTTTCACCCTCTGGCCGTTTGTCTTTTAGGGGCTGCCTGCTTGTGTCCATGGCTCTAGATGTCCAGTCGTCACCGACTGGTGACTAAGCTGTTGAGTCGTCACTGACTGGTGACTAAAAAGAAACTTTGCTTCGGATCTCCTGTTTTTATAGCTATCTAGAAGGATACTGAGAACAAAGGATTTAGCTGGCAGTCTTGTTATCTCTATTCTAGATTTGATGGAGTAGAAGAGGTCAGAAAAGGGTCAAGTGGTGGAGACACCGCTTCGGCCTAGCCAAAGGCGTCTGGGACATATCTAACTGCTGTCAGATCAAAACCGTTGTTCCACCGCAGGAAAAGTTCTGACGCAGTGTTAATTCAAATTTGGGTATAGTGGATCGAATCCACTTCATGCCTGCAAGATTCCTATATATATATATATATATAATACACTATACATAGTACACTATATATAGTACACTATGTGCGAGTCATCTAAGAGTCCATAAGTTAGGGAAAAGATGCACTTGCATATCTGTCAATAGAGCAGGTATATCATCCTAAATGTGCAGTATTATGCTCATCAGAATTAGCCGATATGGAAGGGAATATGTGACTACCATATTCCCTTCCATGTCGGGTAACTCTGATGAGCCTTAGGTTATATAATCGGATTGTTACCTAACTCACCATTGTATTCCTAGCACGAAACTGACTATTAAGATCAACTGTGATGGACATATAATACTGTACATTTCGGATAATACATAATACACTTTCTATACACACACACACACACACATAAATATGTAACATTCATCTTTTCTGTGTGAGTTATTTCTGTGTATCATTTTATTGATGTTGAAATGGAACACTTCGTATCAGATGTACCATTTACAGTGATTGGTATAGCTTGTCACTGCTACACTGATCTATCAACCAAGAGAGAATGTAAATTAGCCCACTTTTAAATGTTATCCAGATTCCTCTGCTTCTTTTATCATAAACTGACTGAATTTATAATTTTCTATATGTGTTGGCAGACTTTTACATAATTCTTTACTCTTTTACTCTTTTACTTGTTTCAGTCATTTGACTGCGGCCATGCTGGAGCACCGCCTTTAGTCGAGTAAATCGACCCCGGGACTTATTCTTTGTAAGCCTAGTACTTATTCTACCGCTCTCTTTTTGCCGAACCGCTAAGTGACAAGGACATAAACACACCAGCATCAGTTGTCAAGCAATGCTAAATGCTAGGGGGACAAACACAGACACACAAACACATACACACACACACACACACACACACACACACACATATATATATATATATATATACATGATGGACTTCTTTCAGTTTCCGTCTACCAAATCCACTCACAAGGTTTTGGTCGGCCCGAGGCTATAGTAGAAGACACTTGCCCAAGATGCCACGCAGTGGGACTGAACCCGGAACTATGTGGTTGGTAAGCAAGCTACTTACCACACAGCCACTCGTATAATAATGGATCCTAAGTCTCACATAAAGCTATAAATAATAGCATGTAAATACTGGGTCGAAAAAAAACCCTTTGGATAGAAAAATCCAAAGGCTACTTGTGCGGCTTAAACTCATATCTCCTGTAAACATGCTTTGGTCCAATGGTACAACATTTTTCATGTCTACAGATGTGGGTTCTAGTCCCATGGGCAGTTCAACTTTTTCTGACCAAAAGGGTTTTTCAACCTAATATTTCCATGTTATCCTTTATTACTGTATGTAGTGTGCTTTGAAATATATTGTTCCAGAACAGAGTTATTTCAATTTCTCACAAAAATTTATACAATTCTTATGATGTGAAAAACAGATTGTCTCATTCCCGGAAAGACTAAAAAGATAAAGTTTATGGTACAAAACTGACAACAATTGAGAACGCACGCGAAGAATAAATGAAGTATTTGTTCATGTTTGCAATTCCATTGCTTCATATTATCAACAGAATGGTTATCAACTTCAAAACAGGCATTCATGGAAAAAATTTAATTCTGACAATAGAATCTATTAAATTTGGAAAATATAAAGTTTACATTTTGAGGGCCAATACATACATATAAATACATATACAACACACACACACACACGCACACATACACACACACACACAAACACACACACATGCACACACACACACACACGCACTCATGCACTATGCATGTGCGCGCATGTGATCATCAACATCATTGCCATCATCATAATTTAATATCCACCTTCCATGCTGGCATGGGTTGGACAATTTAACAGTAGCTGGCCAGGTAGGCCTGCACCAGGATGCCCTTCCTAACACCAACCACTCCACAGAGTGGACCGAGTGCTTTTTATGTGGCACAAGTACAGGTGAGGTCAGTTTTGGAATGGTTTTTACAGCTGGATGCCCTTCCAAATGCCAACCACTTTACAGTTTGGACTGGATGCTTTTTATGTGGCACCAACACCAGCAGGGTCTCCAAGTAACTTGCAAGACAAGGAATCTTTGAGAGAGGAGGGGGACATTGTAGGAAGGGATCTTGTGTCAGATGATGAATGGTTAGAGTGTGACAGAGAGGCAGAAACAGGTGTTTTGCTGTAGAGGAAGTACAAGGTTATCCAGCCAAAGAGAGGGGAGAGAGAGAGAGAGAGAGAGAGAGAGAGAGAGAGAAAAAGAGAGCAAGAGTTAGCAAGAATGAAGGTAGAAATAGGTGTGCTGCTGAAGAGGAGGGGCATGGTTACCTACCGAGAGGGGGGAGTTAATAAGAAAGAGGTATGCTGCTGTAAAAGAGATACATGGTTATCTAACCAGAAGTAAGAGCAAGAGAAGAAGGGAGAGAGAGAGAGTGATCAAGAATGAGGGAAGAAACAGGTTTGTTGCTGTAGAGGGGATACATGATTACTCAGCCAGAGGGGAGAGCAAGGGAAAGAGAGACAGAGGGAGAAAGAGTAGCAGACAACAAGAGCAGGAGAAAAATGGCAGTAAGTGCCAGGGTTAATTTGCAAGGAACAGGGATCATGGCATGGATGGGATGGTAGAGTAAGGAAGAGAGAGATGAATTGTGGCAGGTGCTGGCAGGGTGCCACAAAGGAGTCATGAGTAAGGAGTGGGGGTGGGGAATGCTGTGACTGGTGAGAATCTGTGTAAATGGGG
>NC_068996.1:6627567-6631352 GCF_001194135.2 Octopus bimaculoides | reverse complement strand
TATATATATGTACAACGGATTTCTTTCAGTTTCCATCAACCAAATCCACTCACAAGGCTTTCCCAAGGTGCTACAAAGTGGAAGTGAATCCAAAAACATGTGGTTGGGAGGCAAACTTTTTACCACACAGCTACTACTGTGCCTATAAAAAAAATATGGAATGCTTCACGAATTTGCATTTCATCCTTGTGCAGGATTGCCGTAGCTAATCTTCTCTGTATCATTCCAATTTCAGAATATGTACTGCCATAGCTAATGTATATATTCATACATACATATATACATGTATATATAAACCATATGAAATTGTAGTCATTGCCTGTGCCAGTAGCACACAAAAGGCACCCACTATTCTCTTGGAGTGGTTGGCATTAGGAAAAGCTTCCAGCCGTAGAAATCAAGCCAAAATCAGACTGGAACCTGGTACAGTTCTCCAGCTTACCAGTTCCAGTCAAACCATCTAACCCATGCCAGCATGGAAAGCAGACACTAAATGATGATGATAATGATGGCAATGATGATGATGATGAGTTTGTCCAATGCTCTAATCACCAATCCACCACCCTAAGGTGGCCCTTTAGAAGTCTGCAGGGGTAAAAATTCGCTTCTGTGTGATTTGAACTCAAAATGTAAAAACAGCTGGAAGAAACACCACAAGGTACCCTAATGATTTTCGCTAATTCACCACTTTCAACATTTAATGATGTAGTCTTAGTTACCCATAAATATACTGGATGGCCACTGCTGGAATGTCCTTAATCATACGACTGCTTGATCTGGGCTGACCTGGATCCAAGTAACAACAACAACAACAACAGCAACAGTGGTAACAACAGCCAGCAGTATTTTAGTATTCAATATTTTTTCATGTTGATGTGTGTGTTGACAGTTTAAGCATGACATTTGACCCATATAAAACATGATGAAAAGTTTTCATAAAGTGGTAATTTACTTACACTAAATATATTTATTTAATTATCATTTCATGATTTGTTGTTATGATGTGTGTCAGCTACTTAACACTGCCTAAATTAATGCACGAATCTATAATACGCACTCACACGAACATACACTCAAACTCCTTTATTCTCCCACACTCATATACCCACGTGCACACACACAAAACACATTTTCCCTCCTGCACATACTGGCCTGGCCGTTACTGCTTCTTATTTTTACTGTCACCCAAATTTTGCTAATTTGTATGAAGCATATTGTTTGGAAGATACATTTTTTTTTTGTTTCAGGCTGAGCAGTATCTTTCTTAATACAAACCAGTCAACTGTGAAATAAAAGTGGTTTCTCATATCAAACAGACAGACTGAGAAAAAAGAAGAGACATGCATCCTGTCTTTGCATACTAACTTAGTCCCTAATTTAAACAACTCCGGTCCTTATATTTGTTGGGGGACAAACAGCCAGTCATATTCTTTCTGCTATGGGCACAAAGCTTGAAATTTTGTGGGAGGGGTTTATTCAATTACATCAACCCCATTGCTCAAAAAGTACTTATTTAATAACCCCAAAAGGAAAACAGGCAGGTAAGCCTTGGCAGCTTTTGAACTCAGAACATAAATCTGAAAGAAATGTTGTTAAGCATTTTGTCTGACTCAGTAATAATTCTTTCTAGCATTGGCACAAAACCTGAGATTTTGTGGAAAGGGCCAGTCAATCTACATCAGCCCCTTATTTAACAACCTTGAACGAATGAAAGGCGAAGCCAAAATTGGCAGCATTTGGATTCAGAATGCCATCATACAATCACATTGTTTCCAATATGACAGGTTATTGCTCTTGTTTAGCCTCTAGGTAAGCCCTGACTCTTTTACTCTTTTATACTTTTACTTGTTTCAGTCATGTGACTTCAGCCATGTTGGAGCACCGCCTTTAGTCGAGCAAATCGACTTTGTAAGTCTAGTACTTATTCTATTGCTCTCTTTTGCCGAACCGCTAAGTTACGGGGATGTAAACACACCAGCATCGGTTGTCATGCGATGTTGGGATGACAAACACAGACACACAAACATATACACACACATACATATATATATATATATATATATATATATATATATATATATATAGTTTTAGGGAAAATAACCAAGTTTCAAGAACTCATCGATGAAAATCCACTATCACATATAGAAAAAAAAATTGATTTTAATTGAGTTTTTACCTGTAATTTTGGATTTTGTCCCTAATATTATTATTATTATTATTATTATTATATATATATATATATATACAATGGGCTTCTTTCAGTTTCCGTCTACCAAATCCACTCACAAGGCTTTGGTCGGACCGAGGCTATAGAAGAAGACACTTGCCCAAGGTGCCATGCAGTGGGACTGAACCCGGAACCATGTGGTTGGTAAGCAAGCTACTTACCACACAGCCACTCCTGCACAGACTTTGTGACCAAAAGTGCACCAACCATGACTATCTGATCATTTGGTAGTCCAGAGACAATACTGTCCAATGTGTCCTTCCTTTTTTAAGACAGTAAGATGAAATTTGATATATTTTGGCTGCTACTCCTAAGAGGCTTTGTAACATTTAAAACAAGATTTTTGGGGTTTTTTTTATTGTATTTCCAAAACTAACCTTGCCTGTGTTAGTGCCACATAGAAAGCACTGAGTCTAATCTGCAGTGGTTGGTGTTAGGAAGGGCATCCAGCCGTAGAAACCTTCCTAAAACAGACACAGTAGCCTAGGGTAGTTTGCTACCTGGCCAGCTCCTGTCAACCATCCTACCCACGCATGCATACATGGAAGACAGACGTTAAACGATGATAATAATGATGATGATGATGATGATGATGATGATGATGATGATGATGATGATGATGATGATAATTTCCCTTTCTTATCCCAATTTTCTCCTCTAAATGAGATAGGATAAAATAGTCATTATATTTTCTAACTTGCTGGGTCTGAAGGAATGGGCAGTGCCCAAAGCTTTTGCAATCCCATCTAGACTGATGAGATTGATGTCATTAATGTTCCTCTCAAACCTTTGTTCTTACCACATAGCCATACAGGAATGGCTATGTGGTAAGAGGTTTGCTCCCAAACCACATGATTCCGAATTCAGTCTTACTGCATGGCATCTTGATTAAGTGTCTTCTACTGTAGCCTCAAGCTGACCAAAGCCTTGTGAGTAGATCTGACAGACAGAAACTGGAAAAAGACCATAACAAATGTGTGTGTCTGTGTGTTTATGTCTGTATGTGTGTGTGTCTGTATTTGTCCCTCGCCACCATTTGACAACCAATGTTGGTGTGCTCAGAGGTTTGGCAAAAGTGGCTAATAGAACAAATATCAGGCTTTAAAAAAGTACTAAGATCGATCCATTTGACTAAAAATTCTTCAATGTGGTGCCCCAGCATGGGCACAGTTTTCATGTCTACAGATGTGGGTACTAGTCCCATAGGCAGTTCAACTTTCTCTGACCAAAACGGTTTTTCAACCCAATATTTCCATGTTATCCTTTATTACTGTATGTAGTGTGCTTTGAAATATATTGTTCCAGAAGAGAGTTATTTCAATTTCTCTCAAAAATTTATAGAATTCTTATGATGCAAAAAACAGATTGTTATATATATTGTTGCGTCAGTCGAGGCCTTGGGAAACTCAGGCTATCCTGATGGGTTTTCTAAAGTGGAAAGGAAATGTTAGTCAAGACTCACTTCTGGATAGAATACAAGTCTCCTGTAAGTTTAAGTCCAGCTTCTGCTGGACTTAAACTTACACCACTACCTTAAACTTAAACTGCCACCACTACC
>NC_068996.1:6621762-6627557 GCF_001194135.2 Octopus bimaculoides | reverse complement strand
ACCCAATATTTCCATGTTATCCTTTATTACTGTATGTAGTGTGCTTTGAAATATATTGTTCCAGAAGAGAGTTATTTCAATTTCTCTCAAAAATTTATAGAATTCTTATGATGCAAAAAACAGATTGTTATATATATTGTTGCGTCAGTCGAGGCCTTGGGAAACTCAGGCTATCCTGATGGGTTTTCTAAAGTGGAAAGGAAATGTTAGTCAAGACTCACTTCTGGATAGAATACAAGTCTCCTGTAAGTTTAAGTCCAGCTTCTGCTGGACTTAAACTTACACCACTACCTTAAACTTAAACTGCCACCACTACCACCACCAGCTCCAGAAATGTTGTCTCATTCCTGGAAAGACTAAAAAGATAAAGTTTATGGTACAAAACTGACAACAATTGAGAACGCATGCGAAGAATAAATGGAATCTTTTTTCATGTTTGCAATTCCACTGCTTCATATTATCAACAGAATGGTTATCAATTTCAAAACAGGCATTCATGGAAAAAAATTTAATTCTGACAATAGAATCTATTAAATTTGGAAAATACAAAGTTCACACTGGGCAAATATGTTTTTTTTTTACACCTTTTACCATAAGAATGAATTTTTTCTCCACGCTAACGGCAATGAATTTGCCTTTTGAAGTTGAAATATGTCACAAACATATTCTAACTAATCTAAAGTTTGCTTATTCCTAAACACCACTTGGCACTGATACTGCTGAATATATATATTATATATATAATACATAAATATACATTATATATACACAATTTATAATATATATATATATATATATATATATATATATATATATGTATGTATGTATGTATGTATGTATGTATATATATATACATATATATATATCTATATACATATATATATATCTATATATATATGTGTATATATATATATATATACTCTTTTACTCTTTTACTTGTTTCAGTCATTTGACTGCGGCCATGCTGGAGCACCGCCTTTAGTCGAGCAAATCGACCCCAGGACTTATTCTTTGTAAGCCTAGTACTTATTCTATCAGTCTCTTTTGCCGAACTGCTATGTTACGGAAGACGTAAACACACCAGCATCGGTTGTCAATCGATGTTGGGGGGACAAACACAGAGACACAAACACACACACATATATATACATATACATATATACGACGGGCTTCTTTCAGTTTCCGTCTACCAAATCCACTCACAAGGCTTTGGTCGGCCCGAGGCTATAGTAGAAGACACTTGCTGAAGGTGCCACGCAGTGGGACTGAACCCAGAACCATGTGGCTGGTAAGCAAGCTACTTACCACACAGCTACTCTTGCTCCTGTACATATACGTATACGTATGTATATGTGTATGTATATGTACATTTATTTATCTATTTATTAATATGAATGGCCCATTTATCTATTTATTAATACGAATGGCCCAAAATATGTCTTGTTACCTAGCTGATGTTTAAATATCACATACAATGATATACACCTTCTTTCCACTTCTCTCATGTCTGAAAGCTCTAAGCTGGGAATACCATCTTTCTTAGCCTGCAAACTGATGACAGCTTATGGAAAAGTATTTAATTAGTTAGGTTTGCAGCAGTTTGTT
Source organism: Octopus bimaculoides (assembly GCF_001194135.2). NCBI lineage: Eukaryota > Metazoa > Mollusca > Cephalopoda > Octopoda > Octopodidae > Octopus > Octopus bimaculoides. Next base: position 6,625,952 of record NC_068996.1, on the reverse strand, counting down.
GATATAGTGACTGAGGCAAGTGACATAAAGATGATGACAACTGAAGAATCACGGTTCCTATGTCATCGTATACAGAGCCAGAAAATATTTTTAGTGCCAACGAAAAAATTGCAAGTGCATGAGAACCTGCGAGACAGCATCTGTGCTGTAAGAAAAAAGCTTGCATTTTATATTAGATTACTGTTTTGAATAGGTGTGACGTGTGTGGTTAAGAAGTCTGCTTCCCAACCATATAATTCCATGTTCAATCTCAGTATGTGGCACCTTGGGTAAGTGTCTTCAACTATGATCTCAAGTGAACCAAAGCCTTGTGGGTAGATTTGGTATACAAAGTATACAGAAATTGAAAGAACCCTATCACACATACATGTGCACACATATACATACACACACACACACACACTCACACATACACACACACACACACACACTCACACACACACACAGACACATAGATGCAGATATGGTCGAGTGGTAAGAAGTTTGCTTTTTAACCACATGGCTCTAAGTTCAGTCCTGCTTGGCACCTTGGGTAAATGTCTTCTACTATAGCCCCTCATGAGTGGATTTGCTTAATGGGAACTGAAAGAAGCCTGTCGTATATATTACGTATGTGTATGTGTGTGTTTGTGCGGGAGTGTCTTTGTATATGTGCTTGTCCCCCCATCACCACTTGACAACTGGTGTTGGTTTATTTATGTCCCCGTAACTTGATAGAATAAGTACTAAGCTTAAGTACTGAGGTCAGTTTGTTCCACTGAACTCAAGGCAGTGCCCCAGCATGGCCACAGCCCAATGACTGAAACAAGTAAAAGATAAAAGAAAAATATACAAGTCTATCACATGCATGCATGCATGAGTTTGTGTGCGCATGTGCGTACGCGCGTGTGTGCATGTGTGTGTGTGCGTGTGTCTTTGTGTATTGCTTGTCTCCCAACCACCACCACTTGACAACTGATGTTAGTTTGTTTATGTCCCCATAATCTAGCTGTTCAGCAAAAAAAAAACTGATAGAATAACTACCAGGTTAAAAAAGAATAAAAGCACAGGGATTGGTTTATTCAACTAAATCCCTCAATACCTTGAAGGGTCTAATGACTAAAACAAGTAAAGGATTAAAAAAATGGTATATTCATACACACACATGCATACGTATATCACATAAGTTCACATATATGTGTGTGTGTGTGTGTGTGCATTTTTGTGTGTGTTACTGTCTCCTTGCTTTGGACATTATGCGATAGTCATAAACAAGTGTTACCATCATACCTTTGCTTGGAAACAGGTGAAGGTTGGCAACAAGAAGGATATCTGGCCATAGAAAATCTGCCTCAATGAATTCTGTTGCCCCATAGAAATGGTGAGCTGGCAGAAACGTTAGCACGCCCGGGCAAAATGGTTGGCAGTGTTTCGTCTGCTGCTACGTTCTGAGTTCAAAGTCCGCTGAGGTTGACTTTGCCTTTCATCCTTTCGAGGTCAATAAATTAAGTACCAGTTATGCACTGGGGTCGATATAATCGACTTAATCCCTTTGTCTGTCCTTGTTTGTCTCCTCTATGTTTAGCCCCTTGTGGGCAATAAAGAAATAAGAAGCACTGAAAAGTGAATGTTAGAATGATAATGATGACAATGCTGACACTGGTAAAAACAATGAATGTTTAGATTACAAGATGACATTTTCAGATTTGGATGTGGATGAAATTTTGATACAGCAGGTTTTCCCCACCTCTATAGAGGGTGGCCACTCAAAATGCGAGAAATAGAAGCCAAATCTTCCTTAAATAACAGCCTCTGGTCTTAAAGAAAAGAAAGGACATATTGGTCAATGCAAACCAAGATAACAAAAAAATCAGAACAGTCATGGTTGGAATAACTTTGATTATAGGCTGGAATAACTTTTACCTAGGTTAGGACTGATGTGAAGCTAAACAGCAATCAATGAAACTTGCATGTGATTACTAGAAATAACAGTCAAATAGCATTCAAACAGCAATCTGCTGTCTTAATTAATGATGAAAATTACATATATCCAGAAAATTGTGCGTGCATTCAGAATAATGTTCTCATGGATACAATATACCTTAGGACATGTGGTCTAGTGGTTATGAAGTTTGCTTAAAATAATAAGGTCTTGAGTTTGATTGCACTGCACGATATCTTGGACAAATGTCTTGTAATGTAACCTGGGGTCAACTTAAATCTTGTGACTGGAATTGGGTAGATGGAAATTAGGGGTGGGGAGTGCTTTTTGCTAGTTTACACTTGTAGTTCAAAGGTAAACTTCATTACATACTGTGTCAAGCTTTATTTTCCTGAAGATTACATTAAGGGTACATGTATCTTTGAAATACTCAGCCACTCAGTGAATAGGTATTTCAGTTGATCGATTAACTGGAGTTACTCATTGTTAAGACAGATGAATGCCTGAGATCCTTTACTGACCATCCATCCAAATTGGGTGACTCACCCAAACCAATATATCATATTGGTCTCATATTTGCTGAAATATCTCATCTGCACATACCATGTTTATTGATGATAATAGTAATTTGCTAACTGAACTGGTTTATTCTGGCTGTTGACTGATTGTTATCTTTCTATCTGATCAGCATCTAGTGATATTTACCATCAATCCAATAAATTTATCTTCTGAAATAGTTCACATCCATCGTTCTGCATACTATGATTTCAACATGCTGGCTCAGGTGGTTACATGCCAGTTAACTGATAAATGAGGCCCTGACAGGTGCCACTACTCAGAGTAGACCTAGGAACAATAGTGGCCAAGAGATGGCCCCACAATCTTCAGAACCTTGGATCTCTTGAACCAGGGCCTCACTACCAGATGCAGTTTAAAGTCATACTCAAGATTACTTTACCTGTACCTTTCGGAAAATGCTTGCGTGATCATGGATCGTCTTTCCACAATGGATCTACTGAATCAAGGATGATCCATCGGCTTAACAACAATAACATCAACAACAGCAACAGCAGGAATAGTTTGGTCTAGGAATAATTCCTACACAACAGCCTCAGAGGCTCTGAAAGGGGCCATGAACATTATCATTTCTCTTTTGTTCATACCATTAGAATATAAAATAAAAATGTGGACACGCTGCTAAACAATAACAAAATCACACACACACACACACACACACACACACACACACACACACACACACACACACACACACACAACACACACAACACACACACACACACACACACACAAACACACACACAACACATACACACAACACACAACACACAAATCTCACAACATACAAAACACACATACACACACATATGCATGCATGCACACATGCACACGAACATGCACTCACACACACACATGCACCTCTCCACACACACACACATGCATATACTAACCCTAACCCCAACAAACACACATTCACCTCTTACCCATGCACACATACAAAGCTTAATCCATAATCTAAAGAAATTCTTAATTAACCTTCCTCGTTCCATATTTCTACAATTTCCCTAATTAATATTTCCTTATTTGGTAACCATTCCCTCACCCTTTCTTTGTTTCTCTTTTTAACCAGACTTATTACTTTATATTTCCTTCACAACTTGTTGCCATAGTTACCACTTTCATTCTATTAACCATTAACCATTAACCATTATGAATCCTGGTTACCGTTCTTTTAATAACATCTAAACCTCCATTCGTTTATTACATTAATTAACAAACATGCACACACATAGAAAAATAAAAAAACTAAACTGAAATAAAGAGAATAAATTAGCTTCTTTCTTCTCTCCTTCCTGCCTTTCCTGCTATCCTTATGATTTATCTGCATGTGTTCCCACGCTAATATCATTGCATTAACCATAGTACCACCGACACCAGCATCACAACCACCACAACCAGCAGCGGTGGTAGGTGGGTGGTGGTGGCAGTGGCAGCAACAACAACAACGATAGCAACAACAACAACAACAACAACAACAACAACAGCACTCCTACCACTATCACCACTACTCCAACTACAACCAACAATGTCTCTAAGCACCACCACCACCACTACCATCATCACTACTACTACCACCATCAATAGCACCAACAACAACCATAATGGCAACAACATAAACAGCATCACCACCACCATCACCACCACCACCACCACCACCAACACCACCATCACCACCACCACCATCACCACC
>NC_068996.1:6615486-6618661 GCF_001194135.2 Octopus bimaculoides | reverse complement strand
CCAACAACAACATGACAACAAAAACAATACCAACTAACACCTCTACTACCAGTACCACTGCCACCACCATCACCACCACCATCACCACCACCAATAGCAACAACAGCAAAAACAACATCATCACAGCACCACCATCATCACCACCATCAACAGTATTACACAACACCACCACCACCACCACTGCTGCTGCTGCTCCCACCACTCTTGCCTCAACCATTGTCACTACCACCAACACAAGCAGTGAATTGACAAACATCATTAACAAAAACAACACTGCTACCATCACCACCACCACCAGCTACACTATCAGTAACAACAACAAGAACAACAACTCCAACACTACTACCATCACCATGACCACCACCACCACCAACACCAGCACCAGCACCACTGTCTCCACCACCGTTCATCTCTGATATAATATTGTTATTTTCCCCTCATTTTATTTCATCGGCTATCAACCACTAATCAATAAGAGATGTAAAAAACCCGGTCAGTCATATTAGCTTTCTGCTAATAAAAATCATACAAGGCAAAAAGTACAACAAAAAAGAGAAACATACATAAAAAAAATATATTAAAAATAAAACGAAATAAAAATGATCGTCCAATGATATTTGTTTTCTTAATGGGTAGTTTTTGGGGGGTTTTTTTTGGTGTGTGTCTTCCAGTTATGTTTCTTTTTTCTTCTCTTATGTTACAGCAAAGTAAGAGTAAATAATAACAGCAATAAAAATGTAGATATACGTACAGAGAGCATAATTTGGAGTGGTTAGGAAATTCATTTTGCAACAAAATAGTTCCGTGCTTGTTCCCATTGTGTGTGTGTGTCATCTTGGATACAATTGATTTTTATTTTAACATTGGGTTCACAAATGCCTTGTGAGAAGGATATGGCATATGGAAACTATGGATTTAGTAATGTAGTTGATTGGCATATTATAATTATTTTTATTATTATGGCTGGGTTCCAACCTGACTGAGGCAACAAAGTTCACCAACCATACTTCTCCATCCATCATCACTGTCTCTAAGCCTTGGATACATTCCAGGCCAGTGTCTGCAATTTGTTGTCAATGTAAGTGTGATGATGTTTTCCTCTTCTTATATGACCATGAAATTGGTTCCACAAGACTAATTTTGATGCTTCCAATTCAGAGTGTTTCACACAATGACCAGATAATAATTGCAGCTGTCTTTGCCTGATCTTCTCACTAACTTTCTGCAGGTTACCGAAAAGGCATTCATTTGTCATATGTTGTTGGCATGCAAGAGAGACATCTACGCTGGTATGGTCATGTACTACGGATGGATGGGGAGAGCTGTGTGAAGAAGTACCACTCCCAAACAGTGGAAGAAAACTGGGGTAGAGAGAGACCCAGGAAGATATGGGATGAGGTGGTGAAGCATGACCTTCGAACGTTGGGCCTCACAGAGGCAATGACAAAAGACCAAGACCTTTGAAGAGATGCTGAGAAGACCCGGCAAATAAAGTGAGAACACAGCTGTCACCTACACCAGTGTTGCATAACCAGCCCACTCAAAAAGTACATTTGGATCATGGGCGACATGCCATGCTTGAGGAGACCTATTGAGTCAAGTACATCATCAACATCAAAATCAAATCAAACCACAATCATATGGAAATTGTAGGTGTGGCTGATGCCAGCGCTGCCTGTCAGGCTCCCCATGCTGGTGGCACGTAAAAAGCACTATCCAAACGTAGTCGATGTCAGCCCCCCTCACCCTGACTGGCTCCTGTGCCAGTGGTATGTAAAAAGCACCATCCAAACATGGCTGATGCCAGTGCTGTTTTGACTGGCTAAGGTGTCAGTGACATGTAAAAGCACCATCCAAACATGGTCGGTGCCAGCCCCCTCTGGCCCCTGTGTTGGTAGCAAATAAAAAGCACCCACTACACTCTCAGAGTGGTTGGCGTTAGGAGGGGCATCCAGCTGTAGAAACACTGCCAGATCAGATTGGAGGCTGGTGCAGCCTACTGGCTTGCCAGACCCCAGTCAAACCGTCCAACCCATGCCAGCATGGAAAATGGAGATTAAACGACAATGATGATGATGATGATGATGATGACCATTCATTGCATGCTTGTGTAGCATCCATTTAGCCTGATTGATAATTTCTTTTCCAGTGTCCATGCTACACTGCCATAAAATATACTGGCATATGATAGGCTGGTTTGTATCCCATGGGTAGACTTGTTTGCTTTTCATGCCACATGTATTCTGATTTTAAGAATAAGTATGCCATAAAAGGTGACTAAAAAGGATTATATCAGGAAGGGTATCTGGAAGTAAGTCTCATCCACCTGAGTCTGTTTGGGTCACCTTGTCTTGAAATTTTTGTAAATGAATGCTATTCATTTCTAATATTCTGCAAAAACACATCACCAAAAACACGAGGAAATATTGCTATGTTTGGAAATAGGTAAAGGTTGGTGATAGGAAGAGCATCCAAGCATAAAAAAAAATTGTCCCAGTAAACTTTGACACATGCAAGAATGGAAAAGTGGATGCTAAAAACTGAGAAGATAAAGGAGCATGTCTACTTAAGGAGTACAATGAATATGTACCAAGATATGGATGCTGAAATCTCAAAGAGAATAAGGGCAGAATGAAAAGCATTTAAGTCAATAAAGGATGAGCTCAAAACAAAGACAGATAATACCATACATGCCAGATTCATCAATAGTACTATCCTATCTGTACTCTTATATGCAAGTAAGATGTGGACTACTATGAAGAGGAAAGAACAGCAATTGGCTAAGGCACAAAGGTCCATGTTAGGAATATCACTAAGGGACCACATTCGAAATGAGATAATTCAAGAACAGAACGAAGTGAATGATGTTATCACAGAATACCAAAAGCAGAAGTTCTGCTGGGCTGGACATATTTCCAGGTTCAGGCAACTGATGGGCCTGGGCAGTTTCTGAGTGGTGTCCAAGAGATCAGAAAAGGCTGCTTAGAAAGCTTCCATGGCTATGGGAAAACAATTTAGTCAAGCAATTTAGATTGAGATAGATAAGAATGGTGCAATCAAGACAGAATAGGAAGTGCATTGTAACTAGCAGTGTGTAACAACATTTGATGGCCTGGTCGATACTGTGATATATGTGTGTGTGTGTGTGTGTGTGTGTGTGTGTGTGTGTGTGTGT
>NC_068996.1:6613616-6614817 GCF_001194135.2 Octopus bimaculoides | reverse complement strand
GTAATTATGTATTAATTTTGGTGTACTTCCACTGATGAAGGCAAAGTATTTTATTACCAGCAAGAAATCATCCATATGGAGTTAGCCACTCAATAGTTGCTAATTTCTATGTTCATTCATCTTATCACCCATGCTATATGAATACATGGCGTGGTTCTATAGTCAGTTTTGACTCCTATTTCTATCATGGTGGTGCCTCTTTAATTATAATTATATTTATTTTATTATATACCTATAATAATTATTAACCAATGTGGAATTTTCCATGCAGACCACTATATGATCATTATTATAAATAATGGTCTTATCCTTTATATATATATATATATATATATATATATATATTATTTTTATAAACAAACCTGAAAGTTACTGCACAGTTATATACATATATCTATATATGTGTGTGTGTGTGTGTGTGTGTATTTATATACATATATATATAATATATATACACACACTTTAATTAAAAATATTCAATGAAAGAAAATTCTTAAACAACTGGTACTTGTGCCAGTGGCATGTGAACAAAACATTAGACTGACTCCTGTGCAGGTGGCACATAAAAAAACACGATTTCGAGCGTGGCTGTTACCAGTACCGCCGGTGGCACGTAAAATCCACCCGCTACACTATCGGAGTAGTTGGTGTTAGGAAGGGCATCCAGCTGTAGAAACTCTACCAGATCAGATTGGAGTGTGGTGTAGCCATCTGGTGCGCCAGTCCTCAGTCAAATCGTCCAACCCATGCTAGCATGGAAGATGGACGTTAAATGATGATAATGATGATGATGATGATGATGATGATGATGATATATATATATGTAGTGAAACTACCTACCACCATTAGATACAAAACTGCTATCGCCATTTTTCTCATTTAAATATAAACAAACGCGAACGTAGCGGAAAACATTAACCTTGTCATCACGTGACTGATCATTATTCGAATCGGCAACTTCTTCGAACCGTTCCCGCCAGAACGCAAACCGACCAATCACAGCCCTTAATAAGGTCAAGTGATAGTGTTTTTCTGCTACCGTCTTGGAGCCCTCTTAACGCCTTAAATAGATCAACTCATACCCAACAATTTGTCTCGGTCCAGTTTCTCTTAGAGACTGTTCCGTGTACCACACAACAGCAGCAGCAACAATCAGCCAGCGACCACTTCAACAGCTTCGTCCAGCCAACGATGACCACCA
>NC_068996.1:6609924-6613604 GCF_001194135.2 Octopus bimaculoides | reverse complement strand
AAACAGACAAGAGATTTCAGCCAGCGACGAACATTTGTATAACAAGAATCACGGCCTGGCATCGATGCCACGACATCACAACTAGTGATTAGCTCTGCCACACTCAGCCTCCTCACTTTCACATACAGAACTTTTCCTATAGTGTACTAAAGAAGTGGTATAATTGCTCACGTGTTACTGACTCTTTCTCTGCTGTAATATTTCACATACACGCACTTGTATCACTCACATACATACTTTTCTTTGTATGACGGCCTGTCTTTGATTATGTTCTTATATGTCGCATTCACACTCTCACACAGACATACATCTTTAACACTACAATAAATATCTCTGTTATTCATCTTATACGGTTGTGGTCTTTCATTACTGGTCATCTATATTATCGTAGCATAACTTATCATGTATATCATCTTTGATATATTATTTTGTGTTCGACCGTGTGACGCGTTTAAATAAAAGGAGTCCTCTGTTTTTCCATTCGTCACCATTTCTCCTTTTTGAGTTCGCACGGTCGTTCCTTACATATATATAAATATATACATATGTATACAACTGTACAATAACTTTCGAGTTTGTTTATAAAAATATTATTTTCAGATTGGAGCCTGGTGTAGCCAATCTGGTTCACCAGTCCTCAGTCAAATCGTCCAACCCATGCTAGCATGGAAAGAGGACGTTAAACGATGATGATGATGATAATGATATGTATATGCACACACACACACACACACATTACAATTCTAGTTTAGTCAACATTGATGGTAAATATAATTCTAACTTGAAAAAGAAAACTTTATTGTTGAACAAAAGTAAAAACAAAGGCAACAGCAACAACAATAACAACAATGACAAGTCAACCAGAGAGCCTTAGCATGGTTACTCAACATGCTAGAAACAGCACCCATTTTTCCATCTAATCACATATTTAAAAAGAACCTACACTTTGGGTAATGTAGCTATACTGTGTCTGAATAAAAGACAGAATGATCATGAGAGGCATGTCTTTGAATATAGGTTTGTTGATCTTCCCAACAACAACATAAATGGATTTATTAGAAAATGTAGTCCTGAATGTTTGAGTTCTAAAATGTATTTGTTCACATCAGGATTCACTTACAGAGAATAGAAAAACAACAGAGAGGATCAGATTACTACTACTGCTGCTGCTGCTGCTGCTGCTGCTATAACTATTCATCCTTTAACATCCAAGTGCCATGCTGACCTTGGTTGAATAATTTGATAGGGTCTGATGGGCCCAAGGATTGCATCATGCTCCAGTGCTTTGACATAGTTTCTGCAATAGGATGTCCTTGTTAATACCAACCACTTTACAGCATGTACTGGTGCTTGTTTCATGCCACTGGTACAAGGGGGGATTACCATTGCAGCTTGCAGGACTATGGAAACTGGGTGTTGGAGGGCTTTATGCAAAGAGATGAAGGGTTGAAGTATGAAAGAAGAGAAGGAGGGAGAGGTAAACAGGTTCTTGTAGAGGAGCTTTATATGGTTAATCAACTTTAGAAGAATGGGTACAATCAGCAGGAGCTGCAAGTTCAGGTGTCTCTTCAAAGATACAAGATGAGCAGAAGTGTGTTGGGACAGAGGAACTAGGAGCATGAGTGGGTAGGGGTTTGCATGAATGTATGAGGAAGCAAAAGATGGAGAGATGGGAAGTAGGCAACAGTTTTAGGGGTCGAATAGGATGGGCCAACTGAATAATATAGTGTTAGATATACTAACTCTGAAGGAGAGAGTGTCATGGCTGGAAAGTCTTTGATAACAGCTCTGCCAGATTAATGTTGACTTGGGAGATAAGCAACAACGCCAACACCAATAGCAGTAGCAGTGGTAAACAGTTGCAGCAGAACATATAAACAATGCATTTGCAAGACATTCTGAGTGATTGATTGACCTGCTACAAATAGCTACTCAAATCACAAGTGACTATCACAAAAAAATTATCAGACACATTAAACTGTATAATCATATATGTATTCATTTGTTCGCTCAGGCATTTATTTGTTCATTCATTCATTTGGTTTACATTGGGTTTTGTTTCTCCTTAGTGTGAACTAGATGAACATATCATTAAGAAATTGTTTTACAACCAGTTGTTGTTTCTGCCACAACCACTTACCTGCTTTTCGAGCAAGGGATTTTTCATACAATTTATCTTTGAAAGTGCAGAGATTCAGAACAGTTTGTCAGAAGGGAATATCAACAAACATCACCATTTGTAGCTCCTTGCTTTTTTTCAAGGACAAAATGTTAAGGTTCACACCAACATAGCCACATGTGAGAATACAGACATACATGTATATGTCATGGGGTTTTATATAGTTTCTGTTTGCCATGGGGAAATATTAATTTGCTTGGAAACAAGTGAGAGATGGTGACAGAAAGAGCATCCAGCTGCAGAAAATCTTCTTCAAATAAACTTCATCTAAGCTGTGCAAGCATGGATGTTAAACGCACAATAATGATATATATATATATATATATATATATATATATATATATATATAGAGAGAGAGAGAGAGAGAGAGAGGGGTAGTAAGGGAGATAAACACAGTTAAGTTTGAGATATATTTGCATAGAGCACAAAGTACAGATTATAAAATAAAATTAAAATATATACATAGAAAAATTAGGTCATATCTTAGCTCATCAGCTGTTTCAAGAGGCTCAGAGTAACGTAACTGTCATAAGTCACAGGTGATATGTGCATAATATGTTATAGGTCTGCAACCAGCAATAAGTCCAGATGAAATTATTACAGTAAATCCATCCTCCCTTTTCAAGAGAAGATTGGCAAATGTGAGTTGCCTGGTGGTGATTACAAATAGAAAGGTTTAAAAGGGAGAGAGAAAGCAGAAGGAAATAATAAGATAGAGGAGATAATGAAGGGGCAAGATAAGAAGAAGCATCATAAAAACAAGATAAAAAGAATAGAAATAATGAAGATAAAGTTAATAGCTTGCCAGATGAAAGTGTAGTAAATTATTTTGCAGATGGTCAAAGTAGTCATTTGTTGACAGTAAAGTGGTTGAGAATGATAGAATATAAGTATATAATCTCTAATACTAGACTGAAAAGTAAGTAAAAACATCTTTTTCCTTGTAGTGACTCTAAGCCTGCCAGACCTAATTCTATCTCTCCACCTGCTCATATACCCACCAGCTTGGGTATATTAACTGTTGATAATGGATTAATCAATCCTTTATCCATAAGTTTTTAGCTACGTTATGAGGCACACAAACATCATAGCAATTCACGTAACCAAGTGTTTTATAACACTCACATGAGAAATGTGGAGAATCTCTGTGATGTGACACATTGTGTAACATGGATTATTTTTTAGTAAAGTCTCAATTTGTTCGTTATCAATGACTGTAGACCTGTAGGAATGTTCGTGATCTTCCAGGTTAAAATTTTCAGTTCTAAACCTAGTGAACCACTTACAAATAGTGCTTTCAGCTATGACACTATCTCCATAAACAGAACATATCTTCCTTGCTGTTTGTACAGCATTTTTGCCTTTCCAGAAATAAAAGAGCATTAAATGAGAAAAATGGATTTCATTTTCCTTCATTTTCAATTTTATCATAAAAACAGTAGAAGTAAATAATCCCCACAAAATTCAAATAGAAAAATGTACATGTAGGATAAACACTATC
>NC_068996.1:6605651-6609436 GCF_001194135.2 Octopus bimaculoides | reverse complement strand
ATATATATATATATATATATATATATATATATATAATAATCAATAGTATGTACAAAGAAAATGCATTAAAATATACATACACATATATATTCCTACACACATACACACACACACACACACATATACATAATATTATTAAAATTAATAATAATAACATGTATGAAAATTTATGTCAACACAACATTATCAAGGTAATCCAAATTGGTGAAATTCTAACTGAACATCCGAAAAAATTTTAACAAAAAGAAACACTAAACCTTAATTAGTTTTAGACATTCATTCATTCAACCAAGAGTGACGTCATTGAATAATTAATTTATTTTATAAGAATAAAATATAAAAAATACCATACTAATTCCATATTTTTTTACATATTGAAATCTACACAAGAAAAAAAACCTAATGTAGAAAACGAGTATATTTATCTACTAAAATTGATGACATTACTGGATATCTAAAGAACAAAAACTGCAGATAGGAATTCTATGTTATGTTTAATAGGTAATTAAAGAATAAAAGCTACAGATAATAATTCGATGTAATGCTTAATAGAAACTTACATACGCCATAATAATTAATTACTTATCTATTTATTTAATATAATAAACACTTCAATAAGAATTAATCTTATTTTATAATAACTGAAGAATTATCATATTCAACAACATATACAGCCATCAAGGATCTCAATAGGTAATTAAGAAATAAAGATTACAGAAAAGACAACCAAATATCTAATTATTCATTATAATAAACTCTTATATAGGAATTAACCTTATTATATAATAATTGAAAAATTATAATTAATAATAATACATACAATTATTGATGACTATGCTAGATAACTAAAGAATAAACAAAACGGATAAGATAATTAAATACCTATCTATTTTTATATTATACCATTTTATAGGAATTAAGATTATAATATAATAATTGAAAAATTGTTATAATTAATGATATATACAATTCTTGATGATCTCAGAAGATAATTAAAAGAATAAAAATTATAGATAAGAATTTTACGATGCTTAATATTTACCTGGGATTTGTACTCTACATACATTTACTGGTATCTACTTGTTGGAAATTTAACCTTATTCCTTTACACTGAGTGCTTACCTGATATCTACCACGATTTCTTAATCTTATTTTTTCTTGTGGGTATCGGTACCATTTTCCTCTTTCTCCGTTCTTCCATTCTCCGAACTTACCATCTTTCCGACGAAGGGCTACGCCCGAAACGTCATACATTCTATCTTTCCTTTCCTGAGCGTCCAATAACACTATCCATATCACGTCCTCACTTTGTTGTTTTTTTGAACCTATATATATATATATATATATATATATATATATATATATATATATACACACGCATACATACATACATACATACATATACATACACACATACATATGATATATATATGTAGAAAATAGAAAGGTAATGCATTGAGTTGATATGTATAAGGAAAAGAAAGACAAGGTAGAAAATGCTAAAATAATTTTATCATGAAGTACATTTTAGTACCGGTTTCTGTCATTTAGACTTTTTCAACTAAGAGTAAAATAAGAAAAACAATTAAATTAGAGAAAAAAATTAAGTGAAATGTTTTGTAAATATTTCCATAGTCTTCAGATAGTGTCTCTCTTTCTCTCTTCCTTTGTGAATTCTTGGTAGGTAGGTAGTAGCAAATTTGAAGGGATAGTTTATGAGTACAGAGAATTGATGATTTAAGCAGGAGCAGCCTAGGGAGTAGGAAGAGGAGGAGGGAAAGAAGAGGAAGAAGTAGAAAGAAAAGAAAAGATAAATTCAAGAGTGGTGTGACACAATAGATTATAGTCAAATGACCTAAAAGTGACCTGTTGTGGTTGTAGTAGTCGTGGTTGGAATTGTCCTAAATTCTTGTATAGTAGTTTCATCTGTGGTGGTGGTGGCGGCATTCAAAATAGGTTTATATTTTGTGATAAAATATGCTTCTTTGCTAATGCACTGATTATAGGTTGCATTGTCCCTGAATTTATAGAGGGGAAAAAATTCCAAAGTTGGGTTGTTCGTTAGTGGCGCAAATATCGATGTGCTCCCTTAATCTTATTTTTCTGTATTGTATTTTAATCTGGGATCTACGTACCGTCATCCTCTGATGTAGACTGTTTTTAATTTGACCAATATATTGTTCTTGACATCCCATACATATGTTAGGTTTTCTGAAGTTGTTTTTCACTGTAAAATGTTGATCCTGTTTGAAGGAGAATTCCGATCCCTTAATTAGGTTGACACATATACGACAGTTAGGTCTTCCAGAATTTTTACTGCTGGTTTTGATGTTGTTGATGAGTGCACTTAGGCCTGTGTTAAAAACTTTTCGTTGACATGGGCTGTCTTTTGCTCTTTATGATTGTGCTGATTACTGAAAGTGGATGGTACCCATGAAAGAGGGAGACCTAGGAATACATGTGATGATGTGGTAAGGAGAGAGCTCAGGAAGTTGGACTTCATGGAGGAAATGACCATGGGCTGAGATGTCTGGCGACATCTAGAAGCATTGTGTGTCCCATCCACATTTAAGAAAACTTCTCACACACTCTACCACAACAAACCAAACTATGTCCCTTATCTTCCTCACATTTCTGCTTCATGTACTATGCTTACCTCCCACTCCCCAATCTTGTCATCTTGGCCCTGTCCCACTGTATCATTGCTCTCTGCTTGCCCCCCGACCTGTGCATTCTACCGACATACCTTCTCTAACTCTATTATTGCCATCTGCTAGTTCCCAACCTGGGTGTTACACCCACACATAAGAAAACTTTTCCCTCATCCTACCCCAACAGACCAATTTACATCTCTTTCTCGCATTTCCTCCTTCATTCACTATGCGTAGCTCTCACTCCCCAATCCTGTCCTCACACCCCTGTTCCTCTGTATCACTGCTATCAGGTAGCCCCTCCAACTCTATATATACCCAGGTCTTTCACCACTTACTCACACTCTTTAAGCACACTCCCTTTGCAATATCCTGCCACTTATATTATGACATTTCGAACCTCAAAGGTATGCCCTGGCACTTGCCACCATCTACATCTCTCTCTTCCTTTACTCAACCATCTCATTTACACTCTGATCCCTCCCTGTTCCTTGTGAGTATGCCCAGCATTTTACCACCATCTCTATCCTGCTGTCTCCCACTCTCTCTCCTTCTCCTGCACTTCCCTCAGGTTGGGAAACCATGTATTTTCTTTGTGGTAGCACACCTTTTTCTGTCTTCATTCCTGATCTTTCTCTCCCCAGCCAAGTAACCTTGTACTTCCTCTACAGCAATACACCTATATCAGTCTCACTATAGCCTTTTCATCATCACCTTCTCCAATGCCTCTTCCCCTCTTAAAAGTTATTGTCTTGCAAGTACTTGGTGACCCTGTCAGGGCAGGTGCCACTTAAAAGCACCCAGTCCACACTGTAAAGTGGTTGGTGTTCGGAAGGGCTTCCAGCTGTAAAAACCTTGCTGAAACTCACCTCATTTGTGCCACGTAAAAAGCACTACTCACCTCACCTGTACTTGTGCCACATAAAAAGCCCTAAGTCCATTCTGCTGAGTGGTTGGTGTCAGGAAGGGCATCCAGCTGTAAAAATCCTGCCAACACAGTCACAGAAGTCTGGTGCAGGTTTCTACCTGGCCAGCTCTGGTGGTACCATCCCACCCATGCTAGCATGGAAGGTGGACGTTAAATGATGATGATGATGATGGTGGTGGTGGTGGTGGTGGTGGTGGTGATGATGA
>NC_068996.1:6604909-6605641 GCF_001194135.2 Octopus bimaculoides | reverse complement strand
GGTGGTGGTGGTGGTGGTGGTGATGATGATGACTGACACACACACACACACAGAACAGGGTGGACAAAGAGAATGCTGAAGTGAGTTGGATCAATATTTCTGCTTTAGAGAGTTGTGTATTATTTTGCAAATTATCAGTGCAAGGATGTCTTATATATATATATATACACACATATATTCTGATTTGATACAAGTTATGACAAGTTCACCCATGAGCTGCAATAAGCTGGCTGCATGTAAGATATATGATTTTTTTTTGGTGGGGGGGGGGGGGGGGTCCACCCTGAATCTGATCAGAATTATAAAGGAAGACAGAACTACATTATAAAGCGGTTGGGAAACATTTACAAAGTGGTCATATATGCTTCATAAATAAATATTAAACAAAGCAAACACCAAACAACCCACTGACTCACTGGCTGGCTCACTGACCAATCAACCACCTATCAACTAACCATCTAACTGGCCTACCTACTACTTATCTGCCTGCCACCTACATATTTGTCCAAGTACATACCTATCTACATAGGGTGCATACTTATCTACCTGTTTGCATAACCACGAATGAGAGAATGGCTGGATTACTCTTTTCTTTCAGATATGATAATTGATAAAGTGATTAGGTAAGGAAGACTGAGGATTGTATGTACATGTGAATGCTATTTACACACATGTTTATGTGTGGGGATATATATATATATATATATATATATATATATATATATATATATA
>NC_068996.1:6601248-6602810 GCF_001194135.2 Octopus bimaculoides | reverse complement strand
TATCATCATCATCATCATCGTTTAACATCCGTTTTCCATGCTAGCATGGGTTGGACAGTTCGACCAGGGTCTGGGAAGCCGTTTGGCTGCACTAGGCTCCAGTCTGATCTGACAGTGTTTCTACAGCTGGATCCCCTTCCTAACGCCAACCACTCCATGAGTGTAGTGGGTGCTTTTTACGTGCCACCGGCACAGGGGCTAGAGGAGGCTGGCAATGGCCATGATCAGTTGGTGGTTTTTATGTGCCATCGACATGGAAGCCAGTCAAGGCGGCACTAGCATCAGCCACATTCGGATGGTGCTTTTTACGTGCCACCGGCACAGGTATCACAACTAAAATCTCCATTTGATTTTTATTTTGATGTTGATGTACTTGGCTCAATAGGTTTCCTCAAGCACAGCAGGTCACCCTACGATCCAAGGTACTTTTGAATGGGCTGGGGCTGGTTATGCGAAACTGATGTAGGATACAGCCATGAACTCACTTTATTTGCCGAGTCTTCGCAGTCACAGCATATCTCCAGGGGTCTCGGTCTATCTCCAGAGGCCCAATGTTCGAAGGTCATGCTTGACCACCGCATCCCATGTCTTCCTGGGTCTCCTTCTACCCCAGATTCCTTCAGCTGTTTGTGAGTGGCACTTCTTCACACATCTCTCCTCATCCATCCATATTACATGACCATACCAACACAAACGTCTTTCTTGCATACCACATCCGATGCTTTTTATGTCTAACATTTCTCTTGGTGCTTACACTCTGTCATGTGTGCACACTGACATTACACATCCAGTGGATCATACTAGCTTTATTTCTTTCGAGCCTACACATGTCCTCAGCAGTCACAGCTCATGTTTCACTGCTGTGAAGCATGGCAGTTTGCACATATGCATCGTACAATCTACCTTTCACTCTGAGCAAGAGGCCCTTTGTCACCAGTAGGGGTAGAAGCTTTCTAAACTTTGCCCAGGCTATTTTTATTCTAGTGGTAACACTCTCTAAGCATCCACCCCCACTACTAACTTGGTCACCTAGGTAGCGGAAGCTATCAACTACTTCTATTTTCTCCCCCTAGAGTGTGAAGGAATCTGTTTTCTGAGCATCTATATATATATATGTGTGTGTGTGTATGTGTGTACAAAATTAGGGAATGGAGTAGATAAAATCCAGACTGGATATGTTTCATAGCTAGCAGAACCTTGGAAGTAGTAATTACCCAAATGAGGGGTAATCTGCTAGCTACTGGTCAGGCCAAAGATACCTTGATCAAATGAAGTTTACATTGCCATCAAGAGATTCCATGTTGTCTTGCAGGAGATTCGATCGAAAATGGCGTAAGCTATAAAACAATTTTTTCAACTTATCGAGCTTCAACATGGGAAAAATTTACAACCTTCCACATCAATAAAACACTATTGTTCCTGAAAGTTGTTTTTTCTATGAACTGCTAGAAGCTTACTAACTTCCTACACCTTGATCCTTGGATCTTACCTATACATATATATTACATACATATACATAATACATATATATATACATATATATATGTATGTGTATATATATA
>NC_068996.1:6600845-6601238 GCF_001194135.2 Octopus bimaculoides | reverse complement strand
CCCCTAGGGGTCAGCCACACTTAAGTGGCAATATACTACACTTTACATATGTATTGTTTTACTTTTACTTGTTTCAGTCATTAGACTGTGTCCATGCTGAGGCACCGTCTTGAATAATTTTTAGTCAAATGAATAAACCCCAGTACTTATTCTTGTTTTAAAGCCTGGTAATTATTCTATCAGTGTCTTTTGCTGATCCACTAAGTTTCAGGGATATAAACACACCAACACCAGTTATCAAGTTGTGATGGGGGCCAAACATAATATATATATATATATATATATATATATATATATCATAATCATCATCATTGCCATTTAACGTCCGCTTTCCATGCTAGCATGGGTTGGACGATTTGACTGAGGACTGGTGAAACCAGATGGCTACACCAG
>NC_068996.1:6598326-6599151 GCF_001194135.2 Octopus bimaculoides | reverse complement strand
ATATGGGAGAATATACAAATAATAACAACAGACGAGGACAGGTGGTGTAAATAACAAAAGGATATATTAGTATGACGCTTGGGAATACGGAAAGTCTTTGACGTTTCGAGCTACGCTCTTCAACAGAAAGAATACGGAGACAAGGAGAAAAACACGGAGAAAAAAAATTGAATAGTGTTCAGTCAACGGTCAATCATAATAATGGCCGATCATAACAATGGCTGATCGGAAGTTAGAAATTCTTTTTTCAGGAGAGCTAAGAAAGGGGGAGATAACAAACGGTGATCGGGAACGAGGGGCTGTGTGTGGGAGGTAGAATGCTGGTGATCTTGACGTATGTAGTGTGAAAATGGGGAAGGGAGATCATATCAAAGGGAAATGGAAATTAATAAAGATTTTCACTTCCAAGTGGCCTAGCGTATTAAAGTTTAGTCCAAAGACTATGAATTACTCATAAGGTACAGTGTATGTTTAAATACATAAGAGGAATCCACTCATGGAATTCCTTACGCTAGAAAGAACAGCTAGGTTCCAGAACCACAAAAATTAGGGATAAAATTCCAAAGGGAACGAAATGAAAAAATAAAAATTATTTGGATATTTTTCGAATTTTAAAAGTTGGCATTTTTTTTATTGCTGGCGAAGAGCTGCGCCTGTGCAGTAGATCTGAAAAAGTTAGGATGTATAAACGGGAGGCGTGGAATTGATTGCCTCAGGTTTGTATATTTTAGTCTTGGGTGTACTTATTTATATATGTATATATATATATATAAATATATATATATATATATATATATATATACAACATCTGAAGAAGAGAATGGA
>NC_068996.1:6594589-6598316 GCF_001194135.2 Octopus bimaculoides | reverse complement strand
GTTACTCAGGAATTTCAAGAAAGAAGGAAACAAAAAGATTAACTCTTTTAATACCAACCTGCTTTATGACTGCTTCTCGTCCAATGTTACAAGCATCAATCACCTGACTACCATCAAAGAAATAAAAATCCTGTGCTTATATTAAAGTCTTCATAATTGAATTAAAATCTTCCTGGTTGAAATTTCATAGGAGTGGCTGTGTGGTAAGTAGCTTGCTTACCAACCACATGGTTCCGGGTTCAGTCCTACTGTGTGGCACCTTGGGCAAGTGTCTTCTACTATAGCCTCGGGCTGACCAAAGCTTTGTGAGTGGATTTGGTAGAAAGAAACAGAAAGAAGTCCGTCATATATATGTATATATATATATATGTTTGTATGTCTGTGTTTGTTCCCCCAGCATTGCTTGACAACTGATGCTGGTGTCTTTATTGTCCCTGTAACTTAGTGGTTCGGCAGAAGAGACCGATAGAGTAAGTAGAAGGCTTACAAAGAATGAGTCCTGAGGTTGATTTGCTCGACTAAAGGCGGTGCTCCAGCATGGCCGCAGTCAAATGACTGAAACAAATAAAAGAACATCAATTATTAAATTCTTCATCACAATTTTGTACAGCTTTTAGGGAGGATATTTTTATAAGTTCTATTCTAAACAGTGGAGTATACTTCACTGCAACAATATTGTCCACATCTTCACAGTGTATACTCACATACAACGCACTATGTCAGTTATGACAACAAGGGCTCCAGCTGACCCGATCAATGGAATAGCCTGCTCGTGGAATTAATGTGCAACTGGCTGAGCATTCCACAGACGCATGTTCCCTTCATATAGCTCTCGGGAAAATTCAGTATGTCACCAAGTGTGAGATAGCTGGATCTTTGAACTACATGTTCAACTCATTTTTGCCAGTTGAGTGGGACTGGAGCAATGTGAAACAAAGTGTCTTGTTCAAGGACACAACATGCCACCAGGAATCAAACTCATGACCTTATGAGTATATAAGTCACAGCAATAGATAAGTTGCTGCAGAAGATCCATCACAGAAGGCTTTGTGGCCTGAAGCTAATCTAGAAGACACTTGCTCAAGGTGCCACACAGAGGAAGCAAACTTGAAACCATGTCATTGAAAGCAAACTTTTTTCAGATTTTTCAATCTGATTTTTATTGTGGTAAGAAATTCTCAGAAGAGCTGAACAAAAGAAGGTGTTCAGAAAAGAAACCTCCCCTCAGTCAAGTGTTTTGGCCTTTTAACTTCTCACACACCAAAGGGGCCTGGGCACATCCAGGTCATGACTCATGGATGTCCTTTTGCTGACATTATTTAGCTGTTTGGAAATTGAAGACTTGTGGCTAAAAACAAAACAAAAACAAAAAAAGGGAACGAAATAGGAAAAGAAAAAGTGGAACAAGAAAAAGTGTAGTTAAGTGTTCTGTTTGTGAGAATGATTAACTAGTGATATCCGTTACACAGCTTCTCTTCTGTGTTAATTATATTTGTGCTTAGTTGTCTCCTTTGAGAGAATGATTTACTACAGATGTCATAAACAGGGTTTTTCTTTTCTGTGGATACATTCATGAGTAGTTAACTGATCATTTAAAGAGAATGATTTACCACAGATATCACAGTGATTTGGTGTTTTTCCCAGTATATATGAATTGTTAAACTACCTGGCCGAGTGAATGATTTACTACAAATATCACAGTAGTTTGTTTAAAGCTGGAATACTTTTGATTATATGTCTGCTTGATCAGGGCTGATCTGATACTAAATAACAAGGACACTATCACACAACCACCCTTGATACCAACAACAACAACAATAATAGCATCCACCACATCAATAAAAGCAACACAAGATTTACTTAATAAAAAAAAAGAACAAAATTGTGGATAGCAAACTAGCTATTAGATGGAAAACTTATATAAGGATGCCCTCTGCATGAAGGACATATAGTTAAGTGCAGGCTAATATACTTAATGTTTAATGAGCTGAAATTGTATTTGTAATGCAAAAAATAATCACTGGTAGTAACAAAAATTTCATATCATGAGAGCTAAGGGAAATAATTCTGCAATTTAAATTTATTAAAAACTAAATGGAGGTATGTAGTGGGAAATTTGTCTAACCTATGATAGTTATGGACAAGTTCCAGTCTTAATAGATAGCCTTAGTGAAGCATAATACATATAACTACCAGGTTACTATGCTAATTATGCCAGCCTGCACTTAACTGTTTGTTTCTCATGCAGAGACCTTCCCTTGGAAATTTTCCATTGTCATTATTTTAACTTGCCTATCTTTTATGCATAAATTATATACTATCAAATTTATTCTAAGAATTGGTATTTATGAATTACAATATACTTTTCTAATGAAATATAAGTCTGGAACATGTCCAGTGTTGTCACTATACTGCCAAAGATCAGAGTCAATTCCTGCTGTATACTTCCATTTACTTTTTAACCAATTTAAAGTTTTAAAGTTCCTTCTCAATGAAAACTATGCTTAACTCTAAATTATAAATGTTTTAGCCAAGTATCTTCTCTATAGCAAGACACCTATCTTTATTCTTCTATAATACTATAACCTCTCAACTGGCACAAAGTCACCTCAGATGCCCCTCTCAGTTGTGCAATCATTGTCTTACAAGTTACTTGGTGACCCCACAGATGATGGTGCCACATAAAAAAGCACCCAGTATACCCCGTGAAGTGGTTGGTGTTAAGAACGGCATCCAGCTATAGAAACCATGCCAAAGCAGACAATGGAACCTGGTGCAGTTCTCTGCCTTGCCAGATCCTGTCAAACCATCCAACC
This sequence comes from Octopus bimaculoides, assembly GCF_001194135.2. Taxonomy (NCBI): domain Eukaryota; kingdom Metazoa; phylum Mollusca; class Cephalopoda; order Octopoda; family Octopodidae; genus Octopus; species Octopus bimaculoides. The sequence continues at coordinate 6,595,500 of NC_068996.1, read as the reverse complement.
CATGCCAGCATGGAAAACAGAAGTTAAATGTTGGTGATGGTATTGGTAGTGATGATGATGATGATGATGAGAATGATGATGGTGATGACAACAATAATGATGAAGGTGGTGGTGGTGGTGGTGGTGATGATGATGATGATTACGGTGGTGGTGGTGGTGATGATGATGATGATGGTGGTGGTGGTGGTGATGGTGGTGGTGGTGGTGAACGATGATGATGACAGTGACAATTACTTTTCCTTGGATTTAAAAAACTTTCAGTTAATTTAAAAACCACTTTTTTATTGATTTTTATTGCTTTTTTTTAATGTTACATTATGCATATAAATTGCACTTGACTATATCTTTGAGGCTGCTAAACTGATGAAAAGAATAAAACAACACATTCAGAGACTAATTTTCCAGAGAATTAGCCAAGAATTCATCATCTCTTCACTATTTTCAACTTAAAACTACAAATCCGACCATCCTACATCTTTACAAAAACATATGCAACAGACACACGCATAAGCCTTGCTGTTATTTAAACCCCCAGGTACTTTACCTCATACCTATTTACATTTTTAGGTACATCTGTGATTACATTATCTCATGTATCCTTGCTTTAAAAAAATAGTAGGATTTAATTTGAGAGGTATTTGGTTGCTATTTCTAACAACATGAGCGATTACAGAGAGGCTCTTATTCTCTTTATGTTTAATTTCTTCTTCTTCTTCTTCTTCTTCTTCTTCTTCTCCTTCATCTTTTTCTTCCTCTTCCTCTTCTTCTTCTTCATCTTCTTATTTTTCTTCTTCCCTTTCTTCTTCTTCTTCTTCTTATTATTTTTCTTCTTCCCTTTCTTCTTCTTCTTCTTCCCTTTCTTCTTCTTCTTCTTCTTCTTCTTTTTCTTCTTCTTCTTCTTCTTCTTCTTC
>NC_068996.1:6593616-6594358 GCF_001194135.2 Octopus bimaculoides | reverse complement strand
AATAATAATAATAATAATAATAATAATAATAATAATAATAATAATAATAATAATAATAATAATAATAATAATAAAAACCTGGCATTTCACAGTAACCTATTTCTGACAAGTATGTATACACGCATGCATGCACACAAACAGCATGAGTTTCACAGCTATACATTCATGTGTGTAAGTAGTTTACATGGAGCATTGTGATTGAATGTGATAGCTGAAGTAAAGTTTCCTTAAATATATTTGTATGTTTCTTACTAAGGCATATAAAAAAAAAATTATCCCTAGCTGCTTGATTATTACAAACATGGCATCATCATTCAAAATTAACAGACTTAGTAATGTTACTGTCATAAAAAAAAACCCCAAAAAACTGAAGGAACTAATGACCTGTTTCAGTCATTCGACTGTGGCCGTGCTGGAGCACTGCCTCAAAGGGCTTTTTTTTAGTTGAACAAATCAACTCCAGGACTTAATCCTTAAGCCTAGTACTTATTCAATTGGTCTCTTTTGGTGAGCCACTAAGTAATAGTGATGTAAACACAGTTATCAAGTGGTGATGGGCTGACAAACACAGACACAAAAACACACACACTGATACATACATACATTAGCTTGACCACTAAATCTACACATTTCTTTTCATTCTCTCTGTTTATTTTTTCTCTTATTCCTTTCTGTTAGAGAGCGTAGGCTCAAAATGTAAAAGACTTCTTTCATTTTCCCAAGCATCAAATTAACACACCTG
>NC_068996.1:6587357-6593535 GCF_001194135.2 Octopus bimaculoides | reverse complement strand
ATATATATATATATATATATATATACGATGGGCTTCTTTCAGTTTCCGTCTACCAAATCCACTCACAAGACTTTGGTCAGCCCGATGCTATAGCAGAAGACACTTGCCCAAGGTGCTATGTAGTGGGGCTGAACCCAGAACCATGTGATTGGGAAGCAAGCTTCTTACTACACAGCCACATCTGTGCATATAAATGAAGAAATATGAAAACAATTTTCAATAAAAGGTTATATTGTCTTCAATATAACAAGCTTGAAAAAAAGTAAACACGTGCAAAACACATGCGCGCGCACACACACACACATAACAGATGGATAGACAGATAGACAGATGTGGATGGATGGCTAAATGTATAAACAAACATACAGACAGACCAACAGATAGATGGTTGAATGGACAAATGGATGTGTGGATAAATAGATAGAGACAGATATAAACACACATGTAAGAATCATGTTTCAATGTCTGAATTTCCATGCTAGCATGTGTTGAATGGGTGGTCTTTGGCTGAGTTAGTTCTTATCTAGAGGTGCTGCCCTCCTAGATTGGTCAGGGATTACATTCTTATATTCCATTTTTGGCATGTTTTCTATAACTAGATGCCCTACCTAACACCAACCACTACAGGATATTATCTAGGACAGGTGTCATTTTCAATAGCCTCCAAATCAATCCATACCTTGATGAGTGAAATTGTTTAAAAACCTATAATTCAAAAGATAATGCCTTGTTATACATACACTGTATCACATTGATCCAATATGAGAGTTACACTAAGGACACATGCACCTGTGAACTGCTTAGTCACTTAGACACTAATTCAGGAGCAGATAATTCAGCTGATCAAACAAACAATTGCATCCTTGTCACTGAATAATGAAAATCCACCAACGTACTAGCACTAACATGGACACTAAAATACTAAATGTAGTGTACCAAGAAATTTTAATTATGTAAAGTTGTACCTTAAACCCTTTAGCATTCAGATTATTCTGTCAAATGAAATCCTTATTTCTTCACATTCTTTTGAGATCATCATGCATTATCTCATGTCTTCAAGATTTTGGTGATTTGATTGTTTATTTTAAGAATGACATTGTCAGATAGGTGCAAGAGGTTGGATCCAACCAGTTTAAACATGCAGTGGGTAAACTATTTTGGCCAGATATGGCTGGTTTAAATACTAATGGGTTAATGATAAACATTAATAGTAGTCTCTCAATTAAAAAAATAGGGTTCTGTAGTTTCTTGATGAATAACCTGCTCAAATGATTTGCTTATAGTGATCAAATGCTTGTGCTGCACATTAGCTCACCCACTTCATCAAACTGATGTTGCCTGAACAGGTGCATGGTGTACCATGCATTAGATATCAAAGAGATTACAGAACAACATAAAATGAAGTGTTTTATCAAGAACACAATGCACTGACCTGCCTGGGAATTGAAACTATGATCTTATGGTTGTGAGTGCAACACCCTAACCACTAGATCATGTGCTCTCACTATACATACATGCATGCACATGCACACACACACACACACACACACACAAACACATACATTATCACTGTCATCATCATTTAAGATCCATTTTCCATGCTGGCATGGGTTGGATAGTTTGACAGAAGTTGACAGGCCAGAGGACTGTGCCAAACTGTGCTGTCAGTTTCGACATGGTTTCTACAGCTGGATGCCATTCCTAATGTCAACCACTTTACAGAGTGTACACTTATTCATCCATTTTTCCATACTAACATGGGTTGAACAAATATTTATTACTGAAGCATTATTTTATAACTGGATGTCCTTCCCATCAGAAACCTTTGCCTGTTTTTCAAGAGAATTTTTAAAATACAATTGTCTTGATAAGTACAGACTTATAAGACAATTTGTTATCAAAAGGAATACAAAAGGTAGTATAACAACATAGCTAAGTATGTTTATTGAAAATTGTGAAAGAAGTACAGTCTTGAAAAGACATTGAAATGGTACAAATATAAACCAGAAGGCATCACTGAGAATAACAGATATAAGATCTTAGAATCTAGTGTGTTTCAGTGATTCATACTCAGAGACCAGACATTGTTGTAGTAAATAAAATGTTGAAGGAAACCAAGATCATAGATATTGCTATACCTGGGGATGTATAAGATAGAGAAGTACAAGCCAGTAAAAGATGAGATTGCATGAATGAGGGAAATGAAGAAAGAAACTATTATCCCAGTAGTTGTAGGGGCACTAGGAGCATTAACAACCAGGTTTGAAAAAATTGTTGGAGAAATTGGGAAGAACCTCAGGGTAGAATATGCTTAGATTGGTATTTGGATGTTCCATATTGTGGAAGAAGATTCTGTGAAACCTTAACAACAGATTGTTGTCCACTCTTACAGAATTAGTAGAAGCAAGTGAAATTGAGAGTTCTGAGGAGTCAGAGACCTACAAAATTCTGTGGGATTTCTTATTCCGAGCAGACCAGGTGCTACAGTACAAGCCAGACTTAGTGGTGGTGGACAAGGTGAACCATATGTGCTACATAATTGATGTTACCTCTTTGACCCACAAATAATCAAAACGGAAGATTAAAAAAATAGACATATACAATCCTCTTAAATACAAGATAGTCTGAATATGGAAAATGAAGGTGAAGATAGTGCCAATTATTGTCGGGTCCTTGGGAATAGTATCAGAAGACATCAGGAGGAATATAAATGAAACCAAAATAGAGTACCCAGTAGAGCTTTTACAGAAGCTTTGCCTCCCTGGCACAGCCAGAATAATCAAAAATGTATTAGATAATTGTAAAGAACAGATAGCATGGTACCATAGGCTGAAGGGAGAAAGCCTGTTATGCATGCAAGACTCCAGGTATTCCAACAAAATCTGAGTTACAAAAAGAAAAATAGTAATGATAATACTCACTTAATGTTCACTGTTTCATGCTGGCATGGGCCAGATGGAATTCATTGTGTAAAATTTTCTACAGCTTGATGCTCTTTCTGTCACTAACCTTTACCTGTTTCCAAGCAAGATGATATTTCCCATGGCCAGACATATTTCTCACAGGAGACAGGAGACGAACATCATTTGTATGAGTCATGTTCATTTATAGCCATCACATGATGTCAACACAAGAGTACACACAAACACACGCACGCACGCACACACACACACAAACACACACAAACACACACACACACACACACATGTATTATTCTGGCTGAATCTTTAGCATGCTGAACAAAATGCTTAATGGCATTTTATCTACTTTTATGTTCTGGGTTCAAATACTACCAAGGTTGATTTAGTCTTTTATCTTTTTTCAGAGCCAATGAAATAAGTACCACTTGAGCATTGGGGTTAATATAATTGACAAGTCCTTTCACCCAAAATTTCAGACCTTGTGTCTTATAGCAGAAGGGATTTTTATTATTATTAAAGTGCAAGCTTATAGAATTGTTACTGCACCAGATTAAATGCTTTGTGGCATCTCTTCAGACTGCATTCTGAGTTCAAATGCAGTTAGGGTTGGCTTTGCCTTTCATACTTTCAGAGTTGATAAAATATATACCAGCAGTTCACTGGGCTCAATGTAATTGACTTAATCCTCCCCCGTGTTCAAATTCCACTGAAGTCGACTTTGCCTTTCACCCTTTCAGGGGCTGATAAATTAAGTACCAGTGAAACACTGGGATCAATGTAGTCCCCTCCCCCCAAATTTCAGGCTTTGTGCCTTTAGTAGAAAGGATTATTATTATTATTATTATTATTATTATTATTATTATTATTATTTAAAAGTTATTATATGTGGATTTAATTAGCAGCAAATACTAAGGTTTGGTGACAGCAAACCCCCTCAAATCTCACAAATCTTTCTTAGGATTCTTGCTGAATACAAATTGACACTTTCTTGCAGGTCAACAATATATGTACCAATTCCAATAATCTTTAGTCACCTATGTAGTAGTTTGGGTGTTGTTCCAAGTGCATAAACCACCACAAGAACAATTTTCACCATTATATTTTCTGATCTGTGTCTGGCTGGGTCTTGATATATCTCAGCGTTCTCAATTTCCTTTATCTTCACTCCACTAACATGTGGTATGGAAAATTCTATGGTCTTATTCTGTTTATGTTTTCTGTCCTCTACAGGCATATGTGGTCTCCTTCCTACAATAATATGGTCAGTCTCTTTGAATAATCTTTTTAAAATCCTGTTATTATCATTCACCATCACAGCCTCAGGCTCATGTTTGTACAATTTTTCTATCACCTTGAAATCACAAACTTAGCTAACATTCCAATGTACTTTTTTACTGATTCAGTCATGTTTGTGCTTATACTCTTTTCATGCTAGCTTATTGCATTCACTTAGATGGTTAATACTTTCATCCCCTCTTCCTTTTTTCATACATTTTCCATTAGCTCTTTAACTGAGTTTTATTAGTCTTTGTCCTTATGAAATTATTTCTAATGATTTGTTCCTGGGCTGCTATAATCAACTACTCAGTTTCTTATTTCAGGTTTCCATCTGTCAGCCACAACTAGTGTTTTTTACTTCTGACATCCTCAGCTCATTGCATGAATTGGCCATGTAATTCCTTCTCTTTCCAGCTACTTGTTCTGTTGTTCCTCTTTCTATTCTTGAATTCTCCTACAATTCCAGTAACTTTTCAGATATCTCTGGTTGCAGGTAGCATTCTTTCTTCACTACACACAACATAGTTTTTCAAACTCAGTATCACAGTACAAATGGCATCTTCTGTATTTAACTCTAGCTCTGTCTTTGTTCGTTTTAGGAAAAAGAGCAGAATATCTTAATTCTGGTAAAGTCCAAATATTCATTGCTTTAATAACATTCCCTCCATTTAATTTCATTGGAGTATCTTCCTAAATCTTCTCTTTGGAGATTTTCTCTTTTGGAAGGGAGTAGATGATAGGCAAGAACAAGTTGCAGCTCAAAGTTGGAAGTAAAATGAAAATCTGCATGTAGAGCAAGGGCACATGGAGCAGGCAACAAGCAAGTGAACAAAATATGGAGAAAAATGCACTTAAGAGTTGCAAAATAAAAAAGATTGAATTTTATGGTAGTGGTAGTATTGCCATCATCTAGTAGTAATCATGGTAGAAGTAGCAACAACAACAGCAAGAATAGTATTATTGTTGCTTAGACCTATGTGAAGCACGATTGAACAGATCTGTAATCTATAATCAAAGGCTATTCAGCCATGACCACCACATGCTTTTTTTTTAGACAATATATCTCTTTGATATACTATCAAAAAAAAAGTTTCTCCTTCCCCTTTTTCAAAGAGCAGGATTGTTATTTGAATTTGAAAGAAATTTTGACTGCTATTTCTAGCAGATTGAGTAACTGTATAGAAGTTGCCCTCATTGATTCAAAATATTCTATATTCACTAATTAGGTCAATATATAACTTATTTAACTCCACAAATTTACAGTGCATAATTTTTTTGTTTTTTCTTTTTAACGATACTGAACATTTATTATTAGTTGCACCGATTCATTACAAACATTCATTTCCAATATATTCCCCCCCCCCCCAGTTGTTGATTTTCATGTTTGCTCTCTGTCACATTTGCTAAGACTAAGAGACCAGCTGTTGCTCTTCTGAATCTACTAATTCTATACTCTTTTCATACAGATACAGTCAATACATGTTCCTCTCTTGTTCATTCTAATCATCCTCAATGTGGCTGTTACATAAACCATGAAATGAACATGAAGGCTGCTCTCAGGACATTGAAACTCATTGAAGAGATGACAAGGAACTAGGATTACTGACGTTATGCAGTTCTGAAAACCTCCACCCAACTTGGGAAAACTAAGTTCTTGAAGTACTGTGTATATGTGTTTACATATATGTGTGTGTGTGTGTGTGTGTGTGTACCCAGTTATGTATCTATATGTACATGTAGATGAACGTATATACATACATGTACATATATATGCATATACTCATATATTGTTTGTATCACGACAGAACGCACGCGTTACCTTTATACAGTAAGTTTTAACTCTTTTTCTAACGCGACTCTCTCTATTTCTATCTCCCCCTCTCATTCTTCTCTCTACTGTTCTTCACCTCTACCTGTCACTACTTCTCTCTCTCTCTCTATCTCTTGTTACTCGTCCTTCGCCTCTCACCGTTATTACT
>NC_068996.1:6582463-6586380 GCF_001194135.2 Octopus bimaculoides | reverse complement strand
TTCATATGTCATTTGAAAGCTGAAATCTTATATTTTTATTTCTTTAGAGAGAGAGAGAGAAGGTATGTTTTTTTTTTGTTTATGATTGTTGTTTGCTGCTTACCACAACCACTGTGGTAAGTAGCATGCCAACTTCAAAAGAAATCGTGCTCTCTCTATTTCTTTCGCATCCTTTCCCACTTCCCTAACTCAACACTTTTTATGGAAAATGCCGAAGTGATGTAAATAAACACACGTGGTCTAAATGACATTTCTAGGACTACTACCGAAGGATCACCAGCATGGAAGTTTTGAAAGATATAGGGTCTAGACAGCTAGCAACTGATGCAGGTAGTTTATTCCATACTTCAGCAATTCTAACTGCGAAAAAATGTTTCCAAAAGTCATGGACACTGTGTTAATTTTTGATTTTGTAAGCATGTCCATGGTTATTAGATATGAAATTCAAAAAAGGAGACCAAGGCTATTGTTGGAAAGATGATGGATAATCTTGTGGGTGTCTACCAAGTCACTTGCCAGACATCTGAGCTTCAATATAAAATATACATATAGATATACATATGTGTGTGTGCACCCAAACACACAAGTGTGCTAAGTGGTAAACTAACTGACTGATCTTCAGAACGGTTCATGGTAATCTCAAACATCAACTTTATGATAGAGAGTAAGGGGACACAGTACATATCCAAAGATGATAGATGTACTCAGCAGGTTACCATTTATGATTTGCTTTAAGAGAGCAATAACCAGAGATCAGTTACAAATCCAGAGAGAGAAACAGAAGATAAACACAACAAAGTCAAAAAAGAATTTTAATTAAGAAAATAGAAATTCAAAGAATCAGAAGAACTAAAAATAAATAATAAAATAGGTTTATCAAAGAAATTGGGCTTCAAAGGAAGATATGGGTCCTAAGACAGAACAACTGTCTGAAGAAGGATAGGTTGACTATTATAGTATTAATTTAGATGAATAAAATGATAAATAAATAAATAATGATTAAGGCATATGATTAATTGGAAGAGAAAGACATAAAGGGAGAACAAAATAAGGTTTTAGAATGAAAAAAAGTTTTAGGAACAGAAAGGAGAGCTTAAGCTGTTGGAATTTCCTGCACTGTTGATTTTGAAAGATGTATTTTTGAGAATATTAATATGGTATCAACATGAACACATATAACCATTATGTGAATGATTACAAGCTCATTAGCATAAAGGATCAGAGGCTACAGTACAAGACGTTTGTCCAGGGTACTGCATATATATTCTTACTTACATACATACACACATACATACATACATACATACATACAAACATACATACACATACATATAGACAGACAGATACACAGTCATACAGACAGATATGCAGATGGATACATATAGATACATAACACACACACAAAACAAACATATATATTTATATATATATAGATATGGATGTATATAGACATATATATGCTCATACACAAATGCCAGCATGGAAGGCGGACATTAAATGACAATGATTATACATACATACATACATCCATCATTGTCATCGTCATCGTTGCTGCTGCTGCTGCCACCGCTGCCACCACTGCCACTGCCACCACCACCTCCACCACTACCATCATCATCATTTAACATTTGTTGTCCATGCTGGCATGGGTTGGACAGTTTGACCAGGGCTGGCAAGCTGGGGAGCTGCAATCCAGTCTGATTTGGTATAGTTTCTACTCCTGGATGCCCTTTCTAACACCAACCACTTTATAGAGTGTGCTGGGTGTTTTTACGTAACACTGCACAGGTAATTTTATGTGACACTGCATGAGTGCTTTTACATGGTGCCACATGGGAGCTTCTAAATGGCACCACCATGAGTGCCTTACACCGCCAGAGGAACCAGTCTTAACACTTCTGCTGTGGAGTACAGTAAGGTGCTAGGCATTTCGGTCCTTTGTCATCTCACCTGAAAGGTTCAGCATCCTAAGGTTGTTTTTCAGTACTTCATCTCATGCCTTCCTGGGCCTTCCACTTCCATGTGTTTTCCACTTAATTTGTTCCCATTGTTATAGGTGCATTGGGTTACAACAGAGCTGCATAGAAACCTAGAAATGCATGGGTTTCCCCACAAGAAAAGAACAGAACAGACTGATCCACATTCTTCAGATATAATTGCTAAGAGGTACAGAGAAAACTTTGTAAAACATTTCTGAGACTCTCCATTTGAGGCTCTTGGGCGAACATATGCACACAATCACACAGTCACAAGTTTCTGGTTTTAAAGATATCACAAAAGGCCAGGCTGGAGGCCCAACCTTTCGAGTTTCTTTACAGGGTTTAGAAAAACTGAAAGGCCGCTGCAATAAGTGTGTGAATCTGAGAAGAGCATATGTTGAATAAAATCACAACTGATTCTCCTGTATTTTCTTTTGCCCAAAGCCAGGAACTTTTCAGCACCACCTTGTATATGGGGTCTGATCAATAAGTACCCAGACTGCTGTCATAGTAATGAAGCTGAAGCATGCAAAGTGAAACTGCTTGGCAAAGATTGACCTTGAACTCTGCTGTGCATGAGCACTAAGTTTTAACATTCTAACTGACTTCTGCTGTTTACAGAAGTGCTTGGAAGGAACATGTGTAGCGTGCGATCTAGCAGAGGTGAGCTAGAACATTAAAACTTAGTCCACATGCACAGCAGAGTTCAAGGTCAATCTGTGCCAAGTGGCTTCACTTGGCACATGCTTTAGCTCCGTTACTATGGCAACAGTTTGGATACTTATTGATCAGATCATGTATACACACATGCTCACATAAACAGTAATGAAATATATACATTTGTTTTGTTTTCTACCATGATATGTACACCCACAAGAGCAAGTTTATCCACATGTACATACGCATGCACAGCACGTACATATATATGCATATATTGTGCCCGCAGCATGTATAAGGACTTTCGAGCGAGATCGTTGCCAGTGCCCCTGGACTGGCTCTTGTGCGGGTGGAACATAAAATACACCATTTTGAGCATGGCCGTTGCCAGTACCGCCTGATTGGCCTTTGTGCCGGTGGCACGTAAAAAGCACCCACTACACTCTCTGAGTGGTTGGCGTTAGGAAGGGCATCCAGCTGTAGAAACTCTGCCAGATCAGATTGGAGCCTGGTGTAGCCATCCGGTTTCACCAGTCCTCAGTCAAATCGTCCAACCCATGCTAGCATGGAAAGCAGACGTTAAACGACGGTGATGATGATGATGATTATATCAGTGAATTAAAGTAAACACTTAAAGCAAACACCAGTGTTGGTGTGTTTACATCTCCATAACTTAGTTGTTCAGCAACAGAGACTGAAAGAATAAGTGTGAAGTATACTGACACTTCAAAAAAGAAAGCCGTTCATTTAGGCTTTGATTTGCTTATAATTCAACCAGCTCTTGAAAACAATATACACACTTTAATTTATTCAGTAAGATACAAATATACAATATTAATATCCGGCACAAGTCCACATACTCAAACAAAAGAAGGGTCTACATATTTAAACAAAGGAACCGATATATTCACCTGATTAATATTGAATTCACTCATTTTTACTTTCCATTTGATATTCTAATGACACTTTATTATAATTCAAATGCACAAAGTTAGATGAAATGGGTTCAAAATCTATGGTTATTTTAAGTAATCAAACGGCTGTATCTGAGAACTATAAAATACATCAGAAAGCTTTTCTACAATCTACATGATTACATAAAATCACAACAAAGTGTCAGGCTTTAAAAAAATAAGTACCAGGGTCAATTCAATCGATTAAAAATTCGAGGTGGTGCCCCAGCATGGCCACGGTCTAATGACTGAAACAAGTAAAAGATAAAATACCACCAGAAATGGGAAGTGTCATTTTCTACCAATGAGGTCATAGTTTATAGTACAT
>NC_068996.1:6581973-6582453 GCF_001194135.2 Octopus bimaculoides | reverse complement strand
TTTTTTTTTTTTGCTATACAGGTATTGGGTTTCAAGTAAGGTAAAAAAAAAAAAAAAAAACAGAAAAACAATGAACATGATTAGAAATCAAGAAAAGGAAAAAAAATGTATTTTAAAATAATCCTTCTACTCTAGGCATAAGGCTCGAAATTTTGACGGAAGGGTCCAGTCAATTTAATTGACCTCAGTACGCAAGTGGTTCTTAATTTATCAGCCCCGAAAGGATGAAAGGCAAAGTCAACCTCAGTGGAATTTGAACTCAGAACATAAAGACAGATGAAATACTGCTGAGCGTTTCGCCCGGTGTGCTACCGATTCTGCCAGCATGCTGCCTAAGTATTTTAAAGCAATGTACAAGAAATGACATTTGATTGTTACACTCAAACATGGAGATGACGTTCAGATCTCATGCACTTTGTGTACAAAGAAAGAACAAAAAAAAAAAATAAATAAAAAGCTTGGAGATTGCTGCTTACAAAG
>NC_068996.1:6566779-6581963 GCF_001194135.2 Octopus bimaculoides | reverse complement strand
TCGCCCGGTGTGCTACCGATTCTGCCAGCATGCTGCCTAAGTATTTTAAAGCAATGTACAAGAAATGACATTTGATTGTTACACTCAAACATGGAGATGACGTTCAGATCTCATGCACTTTGTGTACAAAGAAAGAACAAAAAAAAAAAATAAATAAAAAGCTTGGAGATTGCTGCTTACAAAGACGAAGATATCTACAGACCCAGACATAAGAACTACATCAGGTTTGAGAAACTTGAGAGAGAAGGTATGTCATTGCAAATATCACAGTCAGCTGCAAAGTTTAGCAACTTATCAGTATCCTATATATAAAATCCACTAACATCCCAAAAACTTTCTGATCTGGTGGGTATCAGATTTTGGGATTTTGGATAAAGGATTTTCAACCTATATACACAGTCATGAATCTTTCGACACCCTAGATACATTCATAGAAACATGATATTAACCAAACTGAATGTTGATTGAATGTCACCCTGTGAGTCATATATTTATACTTAGGTGTCTGTGGAATATTGTATAGACTTTGTTTTGTTCAATATTGGCTGAATTCACCAGATGATGATGATGATGATGATGATGGTGATCATTATCATCATTTTTTTAATGTCCACATTCCATGCTAGCATTGGTTGGACATTATTTACATTTGACAGATATTTGTCCTCATCTTATTTGTTGTTAACACAACGTTTCGGCTGATATACACTCCAGCCTTCATCATCAGGTGTTGTGGGGAAACTTCAAACCTGGGTTCTCATTCCTACGGTATTTTCGATGTTATTATTATTATTATTGTTATTATTATCCAGGTTACTACCTGGAATTGAACTCAGAATCTTGGGGTTAGTAGCCCGCGCTTTTAACCACTATGCCATATGCCTGTCAAATGTAAATAATGTACATAATTCCTCATCTCTTAAATATAGAATCGGTTCGACAGTTTTACAGGAGCTGGCAAACCAGAGAGCTACATCAGGCCCCTGTCATCTGTTTGGCATGATTTCTATGGCTGGATACCCTTTCTAACACCAATCACATTACAGAGAGTACTTGGTGCTTGTTATGTGAGGCCAGCATGGGTGCTTTTTACTTGGCATCAGCTTGGTATTTTTTTTTACATGGGGCCTACACAGGTGCTTTTTTACATGGCCCTGACACAGGTTTTCTTGTGTACGTGGCGCTAGCATGGGTGCTTTTTACATGTTGCCAGCATGGGTGCTTTTTATGTGGCACCAACAGGAGTGCTTTTTATAAGGTACTGGCATGGATGCGCTTTATGTGGTGCCAGCATGGGTGCATTTTACTTGGTACCAACATGGGCACCTTTTACATCGCACCAGTACCCTTGAGGTTGCTAAGTGGCTTGTAAGACAGGGATGTTTCAGCTGAGAGAGGGAGAGGAACTGAGAGAAGTGACCATGTGTCAGGCAAGAGGTTGGAGTATTGTAGAGAAACAGGCACAGGTGTCTTTCTACAGAGGAAATACTTGGCTACCCCAGTAGAACAAAGAAGCAGAGGGAGGTAGGAGAGAGAGAGAGAAAGATAAACAGAGTGAGAGGTAGAGGGCCTACCCACAGGGAATAGGGAGGAGTATAAGTAGCATGGAGGCAACAGAGGAGGTGTACCATAAGAGTATGAGGGAAGATATTTATCGATAGCAAGTGATGTTGAACTGGAGGGTCCAACACTGGATGGTGGGGGTCTGGGGAGATGGTTGTGGGTAAGTTTTGCCAGAGAACAGAATTATGCATGTGGGAGGGGAAGCAGAGTTATAGCTGTAAAGGACATGCCTGTAGGTATGGATGGCCATGATTTTATTTAGCTTGGCATGTCTTCTCAAGCACAGCAAATTGTCAAAAGTTAATGTGCTTAACTAATGAGAGAGTGAATACTAAAAATATCGTGCTGTTGCTGAAGAGGCAAAAATGAAGCACACACTGTTTTATAAGTTAGTAAACTTATTTGATAACTCAAGTAACAAAATTAAAAGTATTGTATACTATAAATACAAGAGCCAAAAGTACACAAGGCAGTAACAAAGGTGTTTCTTATATCTTTCAAAATATTTTATAGATATAGAGTTACTGCACTATATCATCATATGCTTGGTAGCACAATCTGTTTTGCTGAACAACATGCGATGCACGCATGAGTGCACCCACTCAAAAGGCACTTTATGACTGCCTGAATGTGGGGTTTTTTTTACTCACGTTTTTTTTTTTGTGAGCCACAGACATGGTATGGCATTGATTGGATGCTGTTTGGATGGATGCAAATTAATGCATGACTTTGATAGACTTCTACTTCTCTTTGATTTTGCAATGGTTCAGAAAGGACTTTGCCAGGTAAGCTTCAGAAAAGAATAAGGTTCACAAAATGGATAAAGTGAAATGGGGGGAAAAAAAAATCAAGGAGTTATTCATGAATTCATGACTGAGTTTTCAAGTGGTAAAATATAACTTGTTCTCTATAAGGAAAACAAAAAAAGATTAAGATGATCGTTGAAATGGATTTTTATTTTCAATAACAATATTTTAGTGTTTAAAAGTGGCAAGCTGACAGGACTGTTAGCAAGTAGGCACAGGAGTGGCTGTGTGGTAAGTAGCTTGCTTACCAACCACATGGTTCTGGGTTCAGTTCCACTGTGTGGCACCTTGGGCAAGTGTCTTCTACTATAGCCTCGGGCCAACCAAAGCCTTGTGAGTGGATTTGGTAGACAGAAACTGAAAGAAGCCTGTCGTATATATGTATATATATATATGTATGTGTGTATGTTTGTGTGTCTGTGTTTGTCCCCCCAACTTCACTTGACAACCGATGCTGGTGTGTTTACTTCCCCGTAATTTAGTGGTTTGGCAAAAGAGACCGATAGAATAAGTACTAGGCATCCAATGAATAAGTCCTGGGGTCGATTTGCTCGACTAAAAGGTGGTGCCCCAGCATGGCCGCAGTCAAATGACTCAAACAAGTAAAAGAGTAAAAGCGTAAGCCAGGCAAAATGCTTAGTGGCATTTCGTCTATTGTAACATTCTGAGTTCAAATACCACTGAGGTCAACTTTGCCTTTCATCCTTTCACAGTTGATGAGATAAATACCTGCTGAGAATTGGGTTTGATGTAATCAACTTACCCCTCCCTCAAACTTGCCGGCCTTGTGTCAAAATTTGAAATTAATATTTTAGTGTTTAAATTGCTATTATGTCTTTGTTCCATAACCAGTGACTTTAGAAATGAAAATGTCTTGTGAACCTTAATTCCTTATCCCTTCTTAGTAAAGACTGTTATGGTAAATGCTGCACCAAGAGTAAGTTGTTGGTATTGTAAATATTTAACCCCAGGGCAGCTCTGATCCGAAAGATTCATGTTCAGAGACATTCTAATCATGATAATCTTAATACAAACTACATCAATCAATGTGTCCATAATTTTTAAGACACTGGGGTGTGATATGAAGTATATTTAGCTGCTACCTCTGGCAGGTCAAATGGTCACAAAGAAACTCCTTCTTTAGCACTATCTTTTTCTATATGTGGTGCTAGTGAGAAATACTAATTCCTCCATATGAACCAAACAGTTAAAGTGAGACTTAAACTTTAGTTCAATACAATCATATTTTTGGAAACTCTACAAGCAAGTCAACACACTGTATGTTATGGTTCTTCTATGGTTCTATACTAATGAAATACATACAAAAATAGGACTGGGCCCTTACACATGCATAGATATTTGGATGGGAAGCCAAGCAGGGGATTCAATGAACCACCATAAATAAACAGAAAATATTTTTAAAAACCCATCATTCTGATGAGGTTTCACAGTTTCTGAAACGAAATTTCATACACATGGACAGCTCCTGTTAATGTGAAGTAATGACAGAAACCACACAAGACTCTGTGCAGCAGGATCGAATCTACTGATATTTTCCCTATTTCTTTGAGCTAATGTAAGAGCTTCTACAATACCTTGCAACCTTCAAGAAATAGCAGCCAAACCTCTCTCTCAAATCACATTTTACTGTCATAAAAGAGAAAGAACACATTTGGTAATGAGGTCCCAGGCACACAATATCTGAAAAGAAAAATATCAATGAGATGTTCATGAGTGGAAAGGTTTCAGTCATAAATCAGCTGAATCAGTGCTTGGCTTACCTGAACAAGACAGCAACAATGTTAATGAGTGATCTGCAGTCATAGCTACTGAGATATACAGGAAGGTAGTGAGCTGTAAAACTTTGAACAAGTGAGATTATCCATGCTATTAGTTGAGAAAAACTCCGTCTAGGAATATTTATGACTGAAAAAAAAAAAAAACAGCCAAGGGAGATGATTTCAAGAAATCAAAATTTCTAGAAGATAAAATGGGTGTAAATGAGAGTCTTTAAGATCAAATGTTGACAAAAACAAACATGTTTTAATGTATCTCTACTCAAGGCAGCGAGCTGGCAGAATCATTACTGCTTCAGGCAAATGTTTAGCATCATTGTCTGTCTTTATGTTCGGTGTTCAAATGCTACCGCAGATGACTTTGCCTTTCATCCTTTCGAGGTCGATAAAATAAGTATCAGTTGTATCCTGGGGTCGACCTAATCGACTTACCGCCTCCCTCAATATTGCTGGCTTTGTGCCAAAACTCGAAATCGATATTATAACTCTACAGAGGATGGTGAATTGGCAGAAATGTTAGCACGCCAGGCAGAAATGCTTAGCAGCATTTTGTCTGTCTTTTATGTTCTGAGTTCAAATTCCGCTGAGGTTGATTTTTGCCCTTTCCTCCTTTCAGGGTTGATAAAATAAGTACGGTTGTCAAGCAATGTTGGGGAGACAAACACAGACACACAAACATATACACACACATACATATATATGACGGGCTTCTTTCAGTTTCCGTCTACCAAATCCACTCACAAGGCTTTGGTCAGCCTGAGGCTATAGTAGAAGACACTTGCCCAAAGTGCCACGCAGTGGGACTGAACCCGGAACCATATGGTTGGTAAGCAAGCTACTTACCACACAGCCACTCCTACGCCTAATGGGAAAATTTGAAGCAGACTCAAAATATTAATAATGATTTCAAATTTTGGACACAAACCAGCAATTTTCAAGGGAGGGAGTAAATTGATTACATCAACCCCAAAGTTCAACTGGTATTTATTTCATCAACCCCAAAAAGATGAAAGGCAAAATCAACCTTAGCGGCATTTGAGCTCAAAACGTAAAGACAGATGAAATGTCACTGAGTATTTTGCCCAACGTGTTAATGATTCTGCCAGCATGCTGCCTTAAAAATATTAAAAGGAATAATAATCACATAATTTATTAAAATTTCAATAATTAGAATTTCTTTCATCTTATACCACATGACACTTAAGATCCATTCTAGAACAATTTCAATAATAGCATGTCCGTTTCTATTTGAGAAGAGGTTGCTTATCTCCTATTCCATTCTTTGTCATTTCTGAAGAAATAGTTGTCATTATTACGGAATAACATTACTAAAGAGAGAGAAGTGGGGAGAAATGTAGGGGAGGAAAGGAGGGAGATGGGGGGGGGGCAGCCAGAGAGCAGGGTGGGAAATGGAAAGAGTGAGGAGAAAGTGAGGGTGATAAAGAGTGGGAGAGAGAGAGAGAGAGAGAGAGAGGTGGGGGATGAAAAAGAGTGGAAGACTGTGGGTAAGAAAGAATAGGCTGAGAAAGAGAGATGTGCCAAGAGGGTGGAGAGAGGTAGAGAGAGAGAGATGGAAAGTGGAGTTAGAGAGAGAGAGAGAGAGAGAGAGAGAGAGAGAGAGGGGGGGGGAGAAGAATTGACTTAGTATTTCACAGATATTTCATTTACTAGACCCAGAAAGTTGAAAGACAAAACTGACTTTTGCTGGATTAGAACTAAAATATATTAAAAAAAATTCTATATAGTTGTTAAAACCAAAATGTATATATTTTTCTCCATTATTATGATTTCATAGTCTGTGTCAAAACATAACAATTCTATAAAATGGTTATCTTCCTAACTAAATGGTCATTCAACAGTAACATCAGTTGGTCAGACAAATCAGTGGCAATATTGAATCAAGCAACAATCAATTTTAGAAACAAGAACACGTTTTTCCAATTATTTCCTAATAATACTTGTAAAATTAACAATAATGATGATGGTGATGGTGGTGAGAGTGGTGGAGGTGGTGGTGCCAGTGGTTGTAATGGATGGTGGTGGTAGTGGTAATGGTGGTGATGATGGTAATGGTGGTGGTGACAATAATGGTGATGGTGGTGGTAGTGGTGTTGGTGGTATTGACAACAACAACAATGGTAGTCATGGTAGTAGTGGAAATAGTGGTAATGATGATGATAGTGACGATGATGGCAGTGGTGCTGGTACTGGTGGTAAGACAAATTTTAATGGACAGAGTAAGAATAATGAAGACAGTAAAAGACTCTGTCCAAATGAAAGCTACAGTTGTCACTAAGCAACACAGTGATTTAATTATTGAAATAGAAATGTTATTGATTATTTCGTTAGAGAATCAAAATAAGCATAATATACATATGAGCCATGGTTTAATGCAAGAAAAGACTCCAAGCCTTTTCATTGATTTAAAAGCTGTATATACAGCAAGTGAAATGTGATTGGAAAGAAGAATTTGCTGCATGTAGAATTAGCTTCAAACATCCTGAAGTGGAAGTACAATACAGTACAGCCAGAAGTCACCAATGAACAAGTAT
Source organism: Octopus bimaculoides (assembly GCF_001194135.2). Taxonomy (NCBI): domain Eukaryota; kingdom Metazoa; phylum Mollusca; class Cephalopoda; order Octopoda; family Octopodidae; genus Octopus; species Octopus bimaculoides. The sequence goes on along the minus strand of NC_068996.1, from coordinate 6,575,246 downwards.
TGCTTGGTTACATGTACAATGCTTTTGCTATGTGTTTTAGCGTCCTATGTCATCACAAACAGATACAGACACTCTCTCAACTCCCTCATCCATAATCGAGCAGAATACCTAGTTTGTGACAGCTGGAAAGAAAAAGGGCTGTACCAGCACTCAACTAGTAACCATTCATAACTGAGCAGGCTGGGGCAATGTGAAATTAAGCATCTTGTTTAAGAACACAATACAGCACTGCCCCTTCTCACAATATTATTGCTGTAAGCCCAGAGACCTAACCATTTGGTCATGCAGCTTGACAAAACAGAGGATAAATTTATACAAGAATAAAATGCAAGGCAAAATAGTGAATGTTGGCTTGTTTCAAGTGAATTTCTTGACATTATACAGAAGAGAGGTTATTTACCAGAGTAAATATAAAAAAAAAAAAGATTATGGCATTTGAGGAAGATATTCAGGGTTTAGAAACCTTCAAACACCCAAATTTTTTGATAAAGAAATGAAGTGAAACCTTTTGTGTCAGGGGAAAAGAGATGATAAACTTAGAACAAAAATATCTGAAAGCACAATGGCTTACCTTTTTTCTTTTCCTTACTTTTTTTTACGGGATTTTTACTAACAGCTTCAGTTACCAACAATCTATCTAAATATATAAAATAAAGAAAATATCTGTTCAAGCCTCTCTTGATGTTGTTTATTGCAGGAAATTATTTTCAGAAGCAACAACAGGAGCTGATTCAAATTCTGACTGTTCAACCCCAGTTTCATTCTCTCCAACACCAGGTCCATCATTATCAATAGTAGCAGTCTCTCGCTATCTTCTCCTGCATTGCCCAAATAATGTCATTTTAATTATTAAGTAAGCAGGTATGCAGGACATCAACAGAAATGAGGGTAGGTATTAACCTATAATGATTAGCGTTTTTTTTTTAATACGAACACACCTACATATTCTCTCTTATAAACACTGTACTGAAATTCGTTGTTGTTGTTGTTATTATGATTATAAAAGCAGCAAGCTGGCAGAATTGTTAGTGCGCTAGACAAAATGCTTAGCAGTATTTTGTCCATCCTTATGTTCTGGGTTCAAATTCTGCCAAGGTCAACTTTGCCTTTCATCCTTTCAGGGTTAATACATTAAGTACCAGTGAAACACTGGAGTCAATGTAATCAACAAGTCCCCCCCCCCAACAAAATTTCAGGCCTTGTGCCTTTAGTAGAAAGGATTATTATTATTATTATTATTATTATTATTAACATTATTATTATTAACATTATTATTATTATTATTATTATTATTATTATTATTATTATTATTAGGGCAACAAACTGGAAAAAATCATTAAAATGCTTGTGGCATTTTGTCCATCTTTATCTTCTGAATCCAAATTCCACTGAGGTTAGCTTTGCCTTTCGTCCTTTTGGGATCAATGAAATAAGTACCAGTTGAGTTGAGCACTGGGACTGACATAATCATCATCTCTCTTCCATCAAAAATTGTTGGTTCTGTGCGAAAATTTCAAACCATCCGTCCTCATTATTATTACAGCAGTAAGCTGGCAATATCATTAGCACATAGGACAAAATGCTTAGCAGCATTTCTTCTGGCTCTTTACAGTCTGAATTCAAATACCACCAAGGTCAACTTGGTCTTCCATCCTTTTGGAGCCAAAAAGATATGTCAGGTATTGCAGTTGATGTAATTAACTGATTCCATCCCCTAAAATTGCTGGTCCTGTGCCAAAATTTTAAACCAAGGTTATGAGCTGGAAGAATCATTACTGTGTTGGACAACATGCTTCGCTGCAGTTCTTCTAGCTCTTTACTGTCTGAGTTCAAATGCTGCAAAAGTCAGTGTTTCCTGTCATCCTTATAGAATCAATAAAATAAGGATCAGTTGAGCACAGAAGTTGATATCATAGACTAGCTTCTCCCCACCAAATTTCAATCCTTATGCTTACAATAAAAAGAATTATTATTACTATTTAGAGCATCAAAAATGTACTTTACTTTATTGTGGCTCTTTATATCCTGAGTTCAAGTCCTACTGAGGTCACTAAAATGAAGTACCAGTCAATTATTGGAGTAGATGGTATCAACTAACCCTGCCTTTGAAAATCATTGGCCTTGTACCTAAATTAGAAATCATCACCATCACCATTATTATCATTATAATTGATGAAGTGTACAGATGTGTCTTAAGACAGCTCTCCAAAATGTTGGATCTTACTATTATATGATGAAGAAACCTCATGAAGAAGTATGGGTGAAGAGAAGCCATCATGCTTATACAATGAAACAAAAAAAAAAAACGTTTGTCTCACACAGAAAATCATGTCAATCGTTCCATGAGAGGCATGAAAACTGCACTGAAATTCAGGAAGAACCTTTCTGTAATGATCTGGAGATAGTTTAGAAGGATTTTTTGCAAAGATTTTTCCTATGAAGAGAAACAATGTTATTCCCCAATAATTCCTGCAAGATTTTCAATCTTCTTTCCTGAAGATGGTGATAATAACTGCATCTTTAAATTTACTTCTGAAAAGAAAAGAGATCATCATCATCATCAAATATCCTTTGGCCATGCTGGCATGGGTTGGACAGTTTGACTGGAGTTGGTATGCCAGAGAACTACACCAGGCCCCATTTGTCCATTTTGGTATGGTTTCTACAGCTGGATGTCCCTCATAACACTAACCACTTTACATAGTGTACTGGGTGCTTTTTACATGGCACCAGCACAAAATTCCAAACTTGAATAAATGACAAAGCAGGTTTTTAAGAACAAAGAGCTAATACACACACACAAAAAAAAAATGAGAGCAAAAAAGGTCATGTACGAGCTGTCATCATTGTAGCTTGTGAAACATGGACATTTTATCAGCTGGATATAAAAAAAAGTGGAATAATTCCATCAACAAAAGTTCTGCACCATCTTAAACATCAAATAATGAGTATGTCTACATAACCAACATTGCTGTCCTAAGAAAAGCCAACAGCCAACACATAGAATCTACCATAATGGAACTCTGGTAATAATAGTTTAGGTAATGTGGTTAGAATGACAGATATTCTCATCAAATCCGTTACAGTGAATTAACCATTTGGAATAAGCTCCAAAAATGTTCTTTTCACAATTAAAAAGATTAGTTAAAATCAATCCTCAAATTGGTTGGAATTGAGACAAAAATGTATGAGAAACTGAAGTCCAGAAGCATTTCAAATGACATCACTCTAACAACATCGAAACTGACATTTTTTGAAGTCAAAAGACAGAAATGTTGAAGAACATAAAGAATGTAAACAACGACCGACATCTTTTTGACCAGATCATTGTTTTTGTTCTTATCTGTTTAGCATAAATATTAAATCTGCCCAGCCATCAGTATGAAGAAACTAGGAAGAAATTTTAATTCTCGAACACATGAAACAACCGACAAAAACAATATATTTTTATACGCATATATATATACACGCGCACAAGACATTGTATGACTAAACATTAATCTATTTAGTTTTTCGTTATTTCTGCCACCATTGTTTTTGTATACGTCAATAAACAAAGAAATGTTTGGGAGTGAATTTGAATGAACTTGAAGTATTTTCCCACATATTTGCCTCTATTTCCATATCTATAGCTCTCTTTAATTATTATTTAAACAATAAGTAGTCTTTTAACTTAAACTTTCTTTCATGTTTAACGTTTCATTTAAAGTTTTCATAACGTTTCGGTTCTACGTTCCCTTGCAAGTTATTAACAAATATATAGTCTTAAACATTTTATCACACGCACACACACACATACACTTTATCTCGTCCGGTTTAAAGTCTTACAAATAACGATTTGTAGAAATTTTATTGTTTCCATTGTCCCATGTAATTTCTTTTCTTAAAGTCAACTTTTTCATAGACTTTGTTTTATAAATCGTAACTACTGTCTGAATTTTAACGTCTTCTTTCATATTGATTTCAACTTTTGGCACAAGACCAGTGATTTTAGGGGAAAGGTAAGTCTTATTACATCAACTCCATTGTTCAACGAGTACTTATGTCATCAACCATGAAAGGATGAAAAGCAGAGTCGACCTTAGAAGAATTTGAACACAGAATGTAAAAACGGACAAAATGCTTCTAAGCGATGTACCCGTTGTGTTAACGATTCTGCCGGCTCGCCGCCTTTACGTCTTTTTTTTTTCCTTTTCATATTATTTGATATCCATTTCAAAAGAGGTCAGCTTTGCCTTTCTTCCTATGAGAAAGGCAAAGTTGTCCTCGGCAGCATTTGAACTCCTAATAATTGATTCGTATTTGGGCTCAAGGCCATTAATTTTATAGGGAGAGAGATAGCTGATTACATTGGATCCAGTGCAATAATCATCATGATCCTCATTATCACCATCATCATTTAGCATCTGTTTATCCATGCTGGCATGGGTTAAACAGTTTGACTGGAACTGGTAAGCTGGAGATCTGCACCAGGCTCCAGTCTGTTTTGGCTTCGTTTCTATGGCTGGATGCTCTTCCTAACACCAACAACTCCACAGTGTATCAGGTACCTTTCACATGTCACCAGCAAGAGTGCCTTTAATGTGTCACTGGCACAGTTGCCTTTTATGTGTCCCTGGCATGGCTGCCTTTTACATGTCACCAGCACTGGCCTGACGTGTCTTCTCAAGCACAGAAAATCACCAACAGTCTCGGTCACTTGCAATCGCCTCAACATCCGAAGATTGTATTCCACCACCTCATCCTATGTCTTCCTGGGTCTACCTCTTCCACAAGTTCCTTTAACTCTTTCTAAGCTTGGTGCAGCGCTAGCAATTTTAAAGGGAAGAGTAAGTTAATTACATTGACCCCCTCCCTCAATACTCAGTTGGTATTTATTTTATCAATACTGAAGTGATGAAAGGTAAACTTAACCTTGGCAGCATTTGAATTCAGAACATAAAGAGTTGCAAAAAATGCCACTAAGTATCTTTTACTGGCATAAACCTGCTACCACTGTCTCCTCAGACAATTCCCCACCTCACCCCCATTCATCAAGAATTTATTATCATTCATATTCCTGAAAGAATATCTCTTCTGCCAACACTGATTTGTCTCTGAGATAATGACTAGTGATCGAGACCTTTGGAGATATGCTGTGCTTGAGAAGACCCAACAAGTCAAGTGAGACCATAACCCGTGGCCTATGCCAGTGGTGTATAACCAGCCCACTTATGAGTACCCTTCATTCATTGGACAATAAACTTTTCTTGCGGAGACCTGTTGAGACAAGTGAAATCAAAATCGCTGACGTGGCTGATGACAGTACCGCCTGATTGGCACTCATGCCAGTGGAACGTTAAAAGTACCATCTGAGCGTGATTGTTGCCAGGGTCGCTGACTGGCTTCCATGCCAATGGCACGTAAAAAGCACCATTCGAGCGTGATCGGTGCCAGCGTCGCCTTACTGGCACAGGAAAAACAACATTCGAGCGTGGTCGTTGCCAGTGCCGCCAGATAGGCTCCCATGCAGGTAGCACGTAAAAACACCTTTTGAGCGTGGTCGTTGCCAGTACCGCCTGACTGGCCCTCGTGCCAGTGGCACGTAAAAGAACCCACTACACTATCGGAGTGGTTGGCGTTAGGAAGGGCATCCAGCTGTAGAAACTTTGCCAGATCAGATTGGAGCCTGGTGCAGCCTTCTGGCTCACCAGTCCTCAGTCAAATCGTCCAACCCACGCCAGCATGGAAAGCGGACGTTAAACGACGACGATGAATCCTTTGATGGCGTAATAAAATTTCATGGTTATTTCTGTAATGATGTTAATTATTCACCCCAAAATAGAAATGATATTTTCTGCTTCAGCAATACTTTCTCAATGTCTCCTGTAGGTACAGTTTGCACTGAGATATTTGATGGAATGTGTGAAAAAAATTATGAAAATCTGTGAAATTGTCTTTTGTAAAAAAATGTCATTGTGAGGTTTCGCTACTTGTTACAACATACAGTTAATTTTCAAATCCATGAGGTAAAACTGCCTTCTCCCTCATTTTATCTTTACTAAATTTGATAATCTCTGGGACAAAAAAAGGATAAAAGAAAACAAACAAACAAGAGAAATAACATTAATTAGCTGAACTAAACAAATTACAGACAGCACTGAATATTAATGAACAAAAAAGAAAAGCTTGTTTATGCAAAGCATCTTGGGCAAGTGTCTTCTACAATAGTTCCAGACAGACCAATGCCTGTAAGTGAATTTGGTACATGGAATTTGGTACATATGTGTATGTGTCTCACCACTGCTTGACAATCGGTGTTGGTTTGTTTATGTCCCTGTAACTTAGCGATGCGTCACGAAAGAGACCGTTAGGATAAGTACCACAGTTTAAAAAATATATACAAGTACTGGTGTCGATTTGTTCGCTTAAAACCCTTTCAAAAAGGTGCACCAGCATGGCCGCAGTCCGATGAGTGAAACAAGCAAACGATAAAGAAATTAGACGTGCATTAACAGGAACAAAATAATAGCCGAAAATAAAATGCTTATTTATTTATCAATAAGTATCGAAATTTAAATAAAATGAATGAAGTTTATCTTTCGAACTTAGTCCATAGAGCAATTCGGATAAAGTGAAACTGCACTAATTCAAAAGAGAAAAAAAAGGAAGTAGCGGTTCGGCAAAAGGAATCGTTAAAATAAATACCCGACTTATAAATAATTACTAGGGTCGATTCGTTCCATTAAAACACTTCAAGGTTGTGCTCCAACATGACCGCAGTGCAATGACAGAAGCGAGTAAAAGATAAAAGATGAAACTAAACTGACCGCAATCGACATTTCGTGTCATTATTATCTTTTTCTTGATTGTGAAAGATTCTTTATCTTTTTTTTTTTATAATCAGAGAAATATTGTTTCCTTTTGTTCGCCATATTATATGTACAAAGTTCGAAAGATCATCATGATTAAATAAATTTACAGACAAGTTCAACTGAAACTTTAGCAATGAATGTATCAACTAAATCAAGAAAAAACAAAACAGACAAACACGTTAGGTTTTAGTCTCTCCAATCTAGTGTCAAGTAAAAAAAAAAAAAGAAGTAAAGTAATAAAAAATATTCTTTGATTTAATTGTTTAATATCAGAGAAATAATGCCTACCCAACACTTCGTTTACTGTGTTGACAATACGATTCAAAGTGAGTAATTTAGAAAGCAAAAGGTGAGTAGGCTGTGAGAGGGGATTAGACAGTAAAATAAAAATAGACAAATTAGAAAGGGAGGGGATTATAATTCAAGACAGATATTGATATCTAGGAAAAGTTTTACAAGTTTGTCAGTTGAGTTGTACCTGCTTAAAATATTGGCCTCTAATAATTTAAACATACATACATACACAAAATATCAATAACAACAACAATGATAATAATAATGATGATGATGATAATAATAATAATCTATTTGCCACAAGGTCATCGAATGAGTGGCCATAACATGGACTAATTAAAAAAAAAACAGTTGTTGGGAAAAGGGTTATGCGGAATCAAATATGGAAAGAAAAACACACACACAAAAAGGAAAAAAATCTTATACAAACGGAATGGAATGATAATTCTCAATAGTGTATGTATGAGACGGGGACGGGGATGTTACCTAGGGCTAATAATAGTAATTGTTATTTCTTTACTCTGTTACGAGGGCGAAGCATGAATGGAGGCAATGCAAGGACAAATTATTAAAAAAGGGTAAGAGAAGGGGTTACGCAGAATTGATTATGTAAAAAAAAAAAAGGTATGGAAAATATATATATATATATATAAAATTATGATAACAAAAGTAGTTATAAATTTTGATACAGGGCCAGTAATTTTTAGGGATGAAGTTAGTCGCTTTACATTGACCCTAGTGCTCAATTGATACTTATTTTATCGACCCCGAAAAGATGAAAGGTAAAACGAAGTTGTTTCTAATTAAAGCAGTGTTGAATGAGGGAGTCGATACCATCGATCCTAATACATAACTAGTACTTTATTTTATTGATCCCCCCCTCCTAATGTATGAAAGGCAATTAAAAAAAAATCGGAACAAAACATTAAGATAACATGTGTTTGTGTCAAAAAGTGAATGAGACAAGGAGAAAGAGATAGATAGATAGAGAGAGAGAGAGAGAGAGAGAGAGAGAGAGGTCTTAATAATAGTAATGCTGGACTCACACCCTACTCATATCTAATATACCAATACGTTTGAGAATGTCAAAAATGAAATAAATAAACAAAAAGAAAGGATGAAAAGGTGTAGTGCGCGCGCATGTGAAACACGTGCATGATAGTGGTCGAGGGAAGTCCAGCCCTCAACTAAATATACTTACACAAAATTATTTTCATTTAGTCATAAAGAAAGGAAAGGAAAGAAGCGATGATAAAAAGCTTCATAGAGGAAATGACAAACAAAACAAAATACTTTATTTAGCTTGTAAATATTTCCTT
>NC_068996.1:6564216-6566396 GCF_001194135.2 Octopus bimaculoides | reverse complement strand
TATATATATATATATATATATATATATATATATATATATATAAAACTGTTCCTAACGTTACCTTTTTCTTTTTGATCTTTCTAAAGTAATGAAGATTTATTATGATATTTTGACTATATTTCCCGAATCTCGACTTTACATTTATTTGGTATTGCATTTTTTTATTCTTGTTTTGATTTCTGATTTAAGTAACTTGGTTCTACTTGAGTTTGATAGTTCAATACGATTCGGTAAAACAACTCGTTTAATACTTTCTGCACATTATATATATATATCTAAGAACTAAAGTACATTCATAAGACTTAGCTTTTCTTTCATTATATCGACCTTCAAATAGTTATTTCGATATTTTTGTATCCCCACCCCCACTTTATTTTAATTTGTAAGGTCTCATCTAACAGTTATTGAAATAAATATTCTTTTTAGTTGTCAGAGATTTATGTTACAAATTTACATTACTAAATCTAAACTTTCTCATTTCTTAAAATGTTAATGATATTGATCTAGGTGCCAGCCTTTGTTGGTGTCGGTGGTGCCTATAATGACAGCTGCAATAATTAATTAATACCTGTGACCAGAGTGATCACTGTAATTACATATTTTTTTAAAACCCAAACTAAAACCCTTATACTCTATCTGTGTGCGTCTGTATATTATTATTTGTTTGAACACATACACCTGCAATACATACATACACACACACACATATATGTGTATATTTATTTACGAATCCTGTCATAACCATACATCAAAATATTTTTGTTTTGTTATTATACTCCCGCCCTCTCCTCATACTACACTCCGCTGCCACCACCACCATCAGGAAGAAGTATTTTCTTTAATTGGAGGTGTGACTGAACGAAGTAGTTTTCAAAAGGTAAAAAGAAAAGAAATAAAATAAGCAAAATCATTTCGGGAAACGTAATTGATTATATCCAAAATACACTAGCAAAGTGAATATATCGATTTTCTCTAATATATATGTATATATATTATGTGTGTGTGTAATTTTTGTTTGAATATATGTGAAATAACCGCCTTTCTTTTCTTCAGTTGCACCTATCTTTCACTTTTGTTTGCAAAGTACAGGTGACTGTTTGCATTAACTTTCCCTCAGGTATCTCAAATGCTATAGTTTGGAACTTAGTCATAGTTCTGACATGTACATAACAGTTTGTCGCTTAGAGAGAGAGAGAGAGAAACTCGAACATGTTTACTTCGGGAACACTTTAATTTAGTTACAATGTTTTAGTTTTATTTAATGCAATTTTCCATTTAAAAAAAAAATAAAATTCAGTTCAACTTCATTGTTCTAATCAGGCTTAGTTAATAGCTTCACTCCAGAAAGAAGTATGAATTTCACCTGTTGACATGTAAACGAATTCACTCAGTCACACAGAAGCACAAAAAATCAATGGCAATATTTTTCTCTCTATGCAGATAATTGTATAACGGTCGTTGGTGTTTGTTTGTTTAGCCCCAGCTATGACCAAATGCATTCTAGATATGATCTTCCCATATTGCTTTCAGAGGCGGTATAACTTTGTAGGATTTCATAAAGTCCTTGTTCATTTAAAATAGTAGAATATAAATAAGAGGGAGAATTAGTTGCTATTTCTTAGCAGGTTAAGGGATGATGGTTCAATGCATAACGGTATTTTAACTGGGTTAATTCAAATGATGTCAACGAAAGAATATGTCGAGATGTTGAATGGCAGTTATAATTTAGTTTCCCCTTATTTTTCTTCTTGAATATGCTTTATTTTATCTACATATCCATTTGGTCAAATGAGGACTCATGAAAAATTCGTTTTTTAAAGAGTGGACGTGATATTAAGATTATTAATGGAATTAATACTTATTACTACTTCATTTCAACAGATGAAACGTGATTTTGGCGATATTGTCCATCTGACAGAGAAAGTCGTACGCTTATCAATACCATATTTGCAAAGCAACCGTATTGGGAATTTTATCCCTCCAAGAAAGTTTGCCAAAAGAAGAAAGTATGATGGTGATATGGACAACTTTGAACGGCAGTGAAACCCTAAGATTTTCTAAGTCCCATTTTAGTTACATATAGGGTAAAGAAGGAAATGGATTATAACAAATCATTTGACTTGTATAGAAAAGACATTACGATATATATATATATATATATATATATATATATATATATA
>NC_068996.1:6554747-6563940 GCF_001194135.2 Octopus bimaculoides | reverse complement strand
ATATATATATATATATATATATATATATATATATATATACACACACACACATACACACGACCCTAATTAACCCATTAATATTGATGATGTGATTGTTTATTTTTAGAGTGACATTGTGAGTTAGGTGTGAGAGGTTGAATCTGGCTAGTTGAATATTTGGGCCAGGTATGGACACTTGAAATGTTAAAGAGGTGAATATCATTAAAACTTTAGATTGTGTACCAAAAAGTACTGTTGGATCTCATTCGTGAATTTAAGGCACTTGTTATTTGGAAATAATCTTTGAGTGAAGAGACCAGAGAAAAAGGGTAGGTAGAATAACAAAGAATGAAAATAAATAAACAAGTGCTGAAAATGCGCCTAATGTATATTATTTTACTTACGTACAGTAAAATAATGACTTAAGTTCTATGGCATCAATCATTTGGGAGTGTGTTAGGTACTTTTTGTAGACATAAATGGCAATCCATTTCTGATCAAAATCTTTGGAATTTTTACAAGTCTTTGTATCTTATATATATATATATATATATATATATATATATATATATATCAACATATATATATATAAGATACAAACAGAGGAGAATATGTGGTACCCATCGACTTGCAGACAATGTATTCCGTTGATTAATCTGTTTATTTTATAACTAAATTGACAAAAAACACAATATACAGACACTTATGACATACCATGTCATATCAACAATTAAGATTTCAAATATAAAGGACATTTAGCAATTCTCCTCCATTTTCTCATTGCTATATAAATTTAGGGTAAAATAACCCCCTTTTACCCGCACCCACTTATTGCACTTGGTATAACACTAGTGTAACAATAATTGGGTACCCTCCCAGCAGTATATTGGATAGATACTATCCCTTAGTGGGTTGAATCCTCAACCCCTAACTCTCTTGGATTATATATATATATATATATATATGTAGTGTGTGTGTATGTATATAAACTCCACTTTTCCATGCATGGTGTGGACAGTTTATTTAAAGTAGAATTTTTTGTGGCCGGATTCCTTTCCTATTACCAACCCTCACCTGTTTCTGAGCAAGGAATATCTTCCCGTGGCCAGACATGTTCTCACAAAATATTGAAAAGGAATGACATTCTATGTCATTTGTATGCTTTTACAACTATCATCCAATGTCAAGAAAAAAGAGACAAACACACACACAACAGGCTTCTTTCAGTTTCCATTTACCAAATCTACACTAGGTTTTCATTGGTCTAGACTATTGTAAAACACTTACTCAAGGTACCACGCAGTGGGACAGAACCATGTGGTTGGGAAGCATACTTCTTACCACAACCACATCTGCAAACACACATATATATATATATGTGTGTGTGTATACATATATAATCATTGTGACTGTTTTACCATGATTACATATGTTAGCTGTGTTTTCTCCTTGGTATTTCATTATAAAAGGTCATTTCTTTCATAGATCAGACTTCACCACTTCTCATGTCTTTCTTGGTTTTCCACTTTGGCTATTTCCTTCCATTTGTATTGTTAAACACATTTTTTCTTTTACAGTCAATCTCCTTATACATCACATCTATACCATTCTGACTGCCTTTCTTGCATGCTACATCTGATTCCTTGTACACCCAATTCTCTCATCTTGTTTATCTCTTCAACATTCAGATTACTCTGTCAAATATAATTCTTATTTATTCCCATTGTTTTGAATTAATCTTGCATTATTTTGTTACTTTGAGGGAGCCTGGTGTTGCCATCCGGTTTCACCAGTCCTCAGTCAAATCGTCCAACCCATGCTAGCATGGAAAGCGGACGTTAAATGATGATGATGATGATGAGATTTTGATGAGATGATTATTTTTAGATTGACACTGTAAGATAGGTGTGAGAGGCCAGATCCGGCTAGTTTGAACATAAAACAAGTAGAATATTTCAGCCTGATATGGCAGGTTTAAATGCCAAAGGGTTAATTCCTGTCATTCATATGCATAAACATAACACATCTACTGGAACATACTTGTTTGATTCCTCTCCAGTTTTCACATCTTCCACTTGTAATACTTGTGTTTCACTAGTGTGCAAGCATCATTCAATCTGCTCTTTATTCAGACAGAATCTGTTTTCAAAAGCAGAGCTAATAACTCTAAATTTTTCCCACCCTGTTCTTGTTTGTTACTATGTTTTGAGAACGCCTACTTCCACTAGTAGGTAGGGTTTCTTTAATGGGTGGATCTTACTGCTAATTCCTCTTGTGCATTTATTGTTATAAATTATTCTTTCTCTGTGAATCTGCCTATGATCTCACTAAACATCTTATAGGTCCACTAGTTTACAATGGTTACACCATATGGAGTTCCTACCCACTTTGTTGCATATTGATCATGGTCACTTGCTAGATAGCAATACGGTCCTGTCTTTGTTGCTAAAACTTGTGTCCATGCTTAGTTTACTCCTTGACCTCTAGGTTTTACTTCCATTTTCTTTAAGTGTTTGACATTCAATTATGAGAACCAGATTGTCAGTAAACAGGTGTTCCCATAAACAGCTCTTCTTAAATTCCTGTTACTGCCTGAAAAACTATTATGAGCGGGAAGGAGTTGAGAATTGAGTCCTGATGAACACCTACCTGCATGCTAAATTCCTCTCTAAACTCATTACAACTCTCCCAATAACTCTTGGCATCTCTACACATAATTTGCATAACCATTCATATACACCTAGTTTTCTTAGTGAGCACCAAACTATACTCTGTGTTCCTGTTGAAGGCCATCTGGTTGATGTAAGCTTGGTGTAGTGACCGATTGCAAAACTCTTTTCGTTGTCTGACTAGAAAGATGGCATTAGTAATACCCATTCTGGCACAAAACTAAACTGTAGGTTGTTACTTTTGCAAGTTCCCTTCTTAATCAATTGTACTCTAATTCTTTTTGTTACTTTTGTAGTCTAGTCCATCAATTTCATGCTTCTTCTGTACTTTATTTTTAGGGTGTCTCTTATAACAGTCGATAATAATTCTACTATGCTAGCCGTTGTTATGATATCCCTAAGTATTGTCTGATTGACTTGATTGATATGTGAATGTCTAGTGTCTGCCCTACCTCACTAGATATTTTCAGCATTGCAGGTCTTTTCTTGATGGTTTGGCTGCTTTCTTTGCCTTCATATAATTAATTCTTCTAATGGGTCTGCTTGGAGTAGTCTGTTTCTCCTGTGCATTCTCTTCATTTATCAATTTCTTCTAACATTTCCAAACCACTTCTCATCATTCAGTGCAAGTCAGTACGTTGCAACTGTTGTTCTTCAAAACACTTTTCTCTGTCTGCCACTATGGAACACTTAATGACTCTTAATCTCTTGCTATAGAGCAGTCATGAGCAAAATGTGGCCCACAGGATTTTCTGAATGGCACCTCTAATCAGGGCTGTGGAGTTGGAGTCAATTAAGGGGTAGCTGGAGTCGGAGTCGGTAAAACTGTACCAACTCTGATTCCAACACACAATATCTTTCTTCTTTAATATAAACCAGTTATAACATATAAGGCCTACTCAAAGTACAAGTGTATGCATATGCCTTATGAGACTTGTAGACCACAATCACTTAATTAGATGAAGAGGAGTCGGAGTTGAAGTTTTTTGTTTCGACTCCACAGCCCTGCCTCTAATGGAAAATTACTTCAAAATTTTTTAATAGTGTGGTCCACCTGGTTATGAGTCAGGTGTTAGGTGGCCCCCACTTCTCATAAAACAATGTATTTACGGTTGAGTGAACTGAAGCAACATGAAAAGAAGTGTTTTGATTAAGAACACAATGTGCTGCCTAATCTGGAAATGAACCCATGATCTAGCAATTGTGAGTGATAAACTTTAACCACTAGGCCATGCAACTTCATAAAAGGGAAAAGATCATGAGATTGCACCTAAAAAGTTCCCCTCTAAGGTATCAGTCTGGGCAAGGTTGTTTATGGAAGACCAGCAGTTGCCCATGCATACCAGACTCCCCTCTCCATACCACTGATGTTATCCAAGGGAAAGGCAAAGGCTGATACAACTTGGCACCTGTGACATCGCACTTATTTTCTACAGCTGTGTGAACTGGGGCAATGTGAAATAAAGTGTCTTGCTCAAGAAAACAACACACAGTTCAATCTGAGGATTGAACTCACTACCTCATAGTTGTGAGCCGGATGCTCTAATTGCTGAGCTGTGCGACTTCATATAATATAAATACACACAAACAGATGCACACATAGATACTCTTTTACAATGGCCCTGGGTCAACCAAAGCTTTTTGAGTAGATTTAGTTGATGGAAACTGAAAGAAACTTGCCATATAGTTGTGTGTGTGTGTACCCTTGTCTAAATATCACATGATGGTAGTAAATGAGCATCATTGTTATACAAACAGGGTTGTCCATTTCTAGCTATGGGACAATAAACATACATTCACATACATATACACATATACACGTCTACACACATACCTAAATACTCACATACATGCATACTTGTGTATAGGCATGCATGCACATATATGCATACACACATACTTACATGCAAACATACATACATATCATGAACTGTTACTTTCTCAGATGCAGCACGGAATTTTGTCAGTGATCAGGTCGCGGTCTCAAAGCGACGAAAATATTTTGACAAATTAGATTTAAATGTTGAAGTGAATCTAACGGTTTTTGTGTGTTTTTAAATGGGTGATGGTTGGCAGCAGGAAGTGCATCAAGCCATAGTAAAATCTCCCTCAACAAATTGTGTCTGGCCCCTGCAGACATATCAAAGTGGACATGAAAATAATGATGATATATGTATATTTTGTGTAACACACAAAACTTTCAGCTTTTGAGTTATATAACTTGTGTATGTGTGCACATTTTATTGAAAGTTTTCCTTCATTTCCTTTAGCACATATTTTGTTGTTAGTTCGTAAGTCCACTAAAATATTCCTGCCTGGTCACAGCTGTTACTTGTATGTTTACAATCATTGTGTGACTATTACTATGTATTTAACTTTAACAAAAGTTTTATATAATTTTTATTTTATCCCCACTCCCACTTCCAAATATTCAACTGGATATATCACAGCAGAAAGAGGTAATTAGACCTTACTATGTAAAAGAAAAATGTTAATTTGTTTCATCTATTTACTGTGCCCAAAGGAGAAAGGATCTGTATATTGATGTAGGATCAGAAGCACCTTAGATCAAGTTAAATTAACTTTTTTTTTTTTAAATTCTTAATGCTTTTAATCAGTGGATTATGGCTTTACTGGGGCTCCACTTCAAACACTTTAATTGCTGACATTGGCCCTAGAAAGACGACAGGCAAAGTAGCTCTGTTGGATGGTAGTAGTTTGAACTCTTGATGTAAGAAGATAATACTGAGAAGATGTATCATTTTATGCTTTGCTGCACTGACTCAACTTTCTATTTTTTAAAACCTTTTATTGGTTCCTGTCACTTGGCTGTGATCTTGCCGGTGCAGCACCCCTCCTTAGGGTGTAGTCACCTAGCCCCATCTCAGTATGTTTTTTATCAACTGCAGAAGGATGGAAAGTAAACTTGATGTGGATGGGATTTAAAATCTTTACGTAAAGAGAATTAACTAAATAAAACGACAAGGTATTTTTGTTGGATGCTCTCCTGATTATGCTATATTAATAGTTTTAATTTAACGTTAAGTTATCTTTGATGTTCTTGTGTATGTTTTGAAAGAAAGAAATGCTATTTCTTTCAAGTCTTTATCTTAGAGTCAATGAATATCCTTGATCCTTTTGGTACCAATTTGTTCAAATTACATAGTCTCCAGTTCCTTTATACATAACCTCTCCAGTTAATGAGGATTCCTGTGTACAGCTTCACAACATTCTATGAATATTAGATAAATCTCTCTGAAATGACACTATACTTCCCAC
Organism: Octopus bimaculoides; assembly: GCF_001194135.2. Classification (NCBI taxonomy): domain Eukaryota; kingdom Metazoa; phylum Mollusca; class Cephalopoda; order Octopoda; family Octopodidae; genus Octopus; species Octopus bimaculoides. The sequence continues at coordinate 6,558,013 of NC_068996.1, read as the reverse complement.
TCTGCTGCCTCATAAAACAAAGGCCACATTAGTGTGTTGTATTAGATGTATCACAAATTGGGATAGCCATGTCTGGACTGTTTTTTTAATTTTTTTTATCATAGTCAAGGTTGTTGTAGAGCTCTACTACCATCACCACTACTGATGCTGTTGCTGCAGTTATTGCTATTTTAAAAATGTTTCTGTTTAAATTAAAAACCATCCATTGTTAATTTTTATGAAAGGACCTTTTGCTATGTTCCAAACCTCAGCTCAAGTAATTGTAGGAAATTATTTTACTAAATCCCTTCAAGTTTTTGATCACAGTCAAAATTAATTGAAGCATTTCAATATTGCATTTCCATTTGAAAAATGGTCTTGGAAGGATTAATTCACTTTCTGAAAGTATGTAAATGAAACAGTAGATTAACAGAATCATTTGATAGCCTCAGTCATTCAACTTCTTAGAAAAACTTTACCTTTTTACCTTCTGGGATCAACAAAATAATGTACAGGTCAAATACTTAGGTTGGTTTATATATCTATAATGTATCCTGAATGTTGTGAATGGAGATATAATAGAGAGCTAAGACTAACCTTTAATGCCAGTGGTTTATCTCACCCAACACTACTGTCACTATAAACTCTGATATGATTAAAAGGAAAAGCACATTCTTTTAGAGTTTTACTCTAGGTGAAATTAATAATAGAAACGAATTAAATCAGATTATTTAGTAGGATTTGTATAGAAAATAACACACACAGGTTCAACTAACAAACATATACATTCATCTATTTGTGTGTGTGTATATATATATATATATATATATATATATATACACACACACACACACACACAAACATACAGGTTTTATAAAAACATTATAGAAATACATATATACATAACATACATTTATGTGTTTTGTATATATATATATATATATATATATATATATATATATATATACACACACACACACACACACAAACATACAGGTTTTATAAAAACATTATAGAAATACATATATACATAACATACATTTATGTGTTTTGTATATATATATATATATATATATATATATATATATATATAGTGGGAATAATCAGTAAATGGTGGGAATAATCTCCAAAACAAGAAATTAGAAAACATTTTTGGTCTTATTTATTTACCATTACACATGTTTCATTTGCAAATAAAAGTTATAAAATTGTACATGTAGGAGAAACACGTATATCTCCTATTAGAAATTCTTCACACAGAGAATTAAATAATGGAACATTTACATTTGGATGAAGCCTTAATTTATAGTCATCGATTAGGAGTCTTTTAGATAGAAAGGAGAATAAAGTTTGTGTAATGGTGAATAAATAATACCTAAAAAATGTTTCCAATTTCCTGTTTTGATATGTAATTTACTTTTCAAAAACTATTTCCCAGTATTTTTCAACTCTGATGCATGCCTCATACAATTTTGAGTACTGGATTATACAGATAGGCTTCATGAGGACACATGTTGCATTGTAACCTTATCTACATTTTACTCTGCTCCAATATAATCTACTTGATTATATTTCATTTTAAGCAGTTATTGCTGTTCAACCTCTTAAATGAGGAAGAATACATTTGGATGTTTCGCTAAAGGTTATTCTTTTACCAACAAAAGGCAGAATATATAAAACTGTTAATATATAGACCAAGTTCATTTCTTACGTATATGTGATGGAAAGCATAATTCTTTGATTAAAAAAAAACAACTCCAACATAGATGATAAATTGGAATCTGCTAACAACTTCAAACATTATTTTACAGATTTGCATTTTGAGGACACAGCTTGGATTATAACCCTATCTACATAAAATATATGTGTGTGTATACATATATACACACACGCACAACTGTTGTGTTAGTTTTAACAACAAACATTCAATAAACTAGTCATCCTATCTTTTAAATTAATCTAAGTAGCTGAGTACTCCCCAGACACATGTACTATTAACATAATAATTCTCAGGTAGAATCAGTGTGACATGGTTCATGTCAGGGCTGAATTTTTGAATCCGTGGTGTAATCCATCTGATAGGCTTCATCATAGTTTCCATCTACTCAGTTTCACTCACAGGATTTGAATTGATCTGTGGCTATATGAAAGACACTTGCCCAAGATGTTATGTTGTGGGATTGAACACACGATTTCATGATTTCAAACAAACTTTCTCAATCATTCAACCATGCCAGAAAATATGTTTACATATATGGGGATGTGTGTGTTAGCATGTGGCCTAATGGTTAGTGTGAGATTAATGATGTTAAGATTATGAATTTAATTCTCGGATTAAGTGGTGCTTTGTGTCTTAGAGTGAGACATTTAATTTCATGATGCATCAGTTCACTCAGGGGTAATTTGATGAGCAACTAAGGAGGGGTTATTGCTCCAAGAATTAGCATTCTTGCTTAGTTGGACATTTTGTGGTTTCAATCACTTAAACTTCATGGAAATGAGGGTTTAGTCTTGAGACACTTTAAAATAATTTTCTGTGTGTTATATGTAAAGGTACAAGTGTGGCTGTGTGGTAAGAAGTTAGCCTATCAATGACATGGTTCTACTGATGCATGGTGTCATATGCAAGTATCTACTATATCCCCGGATCGACCAAAGCTTTCTGAGTGGAAACTGAAGGAATCACAATATATATTTGTATGTGCATGCATGTGTGTTACTGTCTTTTAAACTTGATATCGTGCAATAGTTGTAAATAAGTGTCACAGTCATGCAAGCTGTGTCCTTCATTTCCAGCCTTCCATGAAAACATAACTGGTCATAAAGAAAATATTACATTACTTGTATACAGATGCAACAAGAAGGGCATCCACCCATAGAAAACCTGCCTCAACAAGTCCAACTCATACAAGCATGGGAAAGAGAAGGTTAAAAAAACAATGATCACACATGAACACAGATACATCATCATCGGTTAATGTATGCTTTTCCATGCTTGCTTGGGTCAGATAGAATTTGTTGAGGCAAATTTTCTACAGTCGCTACTATAATCAGCTTTCCAACGGCTTTTCTTTTTTTCGGAAGTGTCTCAGTTGTGGTCTCACGAAGCTCCTTCCGGGATTCCTCATGAGAAGTGCATGAGGTCGGCTATGTCTCAATCTCATGTGTGTTGGTACGCACTGCTTCTAAGTTATGTATTATACATGCAACTTCCTCCCCCCCCTTTCCCCTCTTCTCTTTTTTTTTGTTATAAACAAAAGATAAGCATATATATATATATATATATA